>NW_026571447.1:40706814-40736814 GCF_026225935.1 Boleophthalmus pectinirostris
TCTCGGTCTTGACTCGGTCTTGTCTCGGTCTTGTCTCGACTCGGTCTTGTCTTATCGGTCTTGACTCGGTCTTGTCTCGGTCTTGTCTCGGACTCGTCTTGTCTCGGTCTTGACTCGGTCTTGTCTCTGTCTCGGTCTTGACTCGGTCTTGTCTCGGTTTTACTCGGTCTTGTCTCGGTCTTGACTCGGTTTGTCGGTCTTGACTCGGTCTTATCGGTCTTGTCTCGGTCTTGACTCGGTCTTGTCTCGGTCTTGACTCGGTCTTGTCTCGGTCTTGTCTCGGTCTTGATCTTGTCTCGGTCTTATCCGGTCTTGTCTTGACTCGGTCTTGACTCGGTCTTGTCTCGGTTTTGACTCGGTCTTGTCTCGGTCTTGACTCGGTCTTGTCTCGGTCTTGACTCGGTCTTGACTCTGTCTTGTCTCGGTCTTGCCTCGGTCTTATCCGGTCTTGTCTCTTTCGGTCTTGTCTCGTCTTGTCTTCTCGGTCTTGTCTCGGTCTTGACTCGGTCTTGACTCGGTCTTGTCTCGGTCTTGTCTCGGTCTTGACTCGGTCTTGTCTCGGTCTTGTCTCGGTCTTGACTCGGTCTTGACTCGGTCTTGACTCGGTCTTGTCTCGGTCTTGACTCGGTCTTGACTCGGTCTTGTCTCGGTCTTGTCTCGGTCTTGACTCAAACCTTTATTAGCTGTCAGAATACTTTTACTTTTTACTCTTTAAGTACATTTTTAAACATGTACATTAATACTTTTACTTTGTATTACATTTGTATTGAAGTAATAGTACTCTTACTTGAGTAAAAGTTGTGTTTCCTCTTCCCGCCGTGAGTCTAAAGAGACAAAATCTTTATGTGACGATCTGAAATTATTTGAACATTTGTGTTTTTTGCCGCTGCTTTGTCTTTTGTTTGTCTCTTTTGAAAACATCAGGTTTTGTGACTTTTTCATGTTTTGTTCTTCAGATTCTCTTCAAATTCTGACTCAGATGTTCCGTTTCAGCAGGTACTTGAGTGTTTTCTCAGCCCACTGCTTTGTACTTTTACTCGAGTACTGTTATTGTGGAGTAACATCACAAACAGAGTGAGAGAAACAGGTGACTCGTCGCAGCTGTGCAGACGCTCTGTAAATGATTGTACGTGATAAGGCGGCTCTACTTAAACCCCGAGAGCGCGTGGAGCTCTCGTGGAGAACCATGGCTCCTCGCGCTCCTCTGACCCTCGTGACCCTCGTGACCCTCGTGACCCTCGTGGTCCTCAGCGTCCAGGAGAAGGTGTTTGTCCAGAGGGCGGGTCAGGCCTTCAACAGCCGCAGCTTCAGCTCCGTCCTCACCGTCGCCAACGGGGAGCAGTTTGGAGACTGGACGTGGCCCGAGATGTGTCCAGAGAACTTCTTCGCGGTCGGCTTCAGCGTCAGGGTGAGGGGAGGGGGAGGGGCCTCGTACTCTTCTCTATTTTGTCTCGAAACGCTCCTAAACCGCGGCGTCTTGTGGAGGCACTTCTGGTTAAATGGGATTCTGGTCATTTCAGCTAAAATATGACACGAAGGTGAAGAGAGAGAGGAGAGAAAAGAGAGGAGAGAGAAGAGAGAGAAAGAGGAAGAAGTGAGAGAGGAGATAGAAGAAAGGTGAGAGAGAGAAAAGAGAGGAGAGAAAGGAGAAGAGAAGAGAGAGGAGAGAAAAGAGAGAGGAGAGAGAGCGAGGACAGAGAGGAGGAAGAGAGAAGAGAGAGAGGTAGAGAAAAAAGAGAGAGGAGAGAGAGCAAGGACAGAGAGAGAGAGAGAGAGAGAGAGGAGAGAAAAAGGATAGAGGAGAGAGAGGAGAGAGCGAGGAGAGAGAGAGAGAGGAGAGAAGAGAAAAAAGAGAGAGAAGAGAGAGAGGAGAGAGAAGAAAGGTGAGAGAGAGAAAAGAGAGGAGAGAAAGGAGAAGAGAAGAGAGAGGAGAGAGAGCAAGGACAGAGAGAGAGAGAGAAGAGGAGAGAAAAAGGATAGAGGAGAGAGAAGCGAGATGAGAGAAGAGACAGGAAAGAGAGAAGAGAGGAGAGGAGAGAGAGAAAGGAGACAGAAGAAAGAAAAGAGAGGAGAGAGAATAGAGAGAGAGAAGTGAGATGTGAGAAGAGGGAGGAGAGAGAGGAAAACGAGAGAAGAGAGGAGAGAAAGGAGAGGAGACAGAGTCAGTCTGTGTGGACGTGGACAGAGCAGATTCTCGTGTCAAAGTCAAACAGTTTTATCTCGATTCATTTTCACTCATTTAGAGCAGCGTCTGTGGCTGCACAGAAAGAATAAATAACTTACATTATTTCCATTTTAATTATAATTATAGAGTCTGAACAATGTTTTATTTTGAAAAATGACTGAACTTTCTCCGTCACATCTGTGTGTGACTCAGTCTTGTAAGACGTTTGTCTCGGTCGTGTCTGGATATAAACGTGTTGTGTGTGTGAGTGACGTCGTCAGAGGAGCCGATGGGCAGATTGGCACCTTTGGCTCCGTCCGTCTGCCCCAGGGCAGCTGTGGCCACAATAGTAGTTCACCACCACTGAGTCTGGAGTGACTGAATAATGAAAGTGTAAAGTGTCTCTGAGTCCTGATGTCTGCCTGCAGGTGGCGCTCACTGCACTCACTGCTGCTTCGTTAGTAGAAGCTCCTTCCTCAGTCCCTGAACTGAGTTTGGGGTAAAAAGCTTTTGCACCAGTGTTGAACATTTTTCTCTCTTTTCCCTCGTCTTTATGAAGCAGCAGAGTCACACGCTGCGTCAGGAGTCAGTGACGTAACCACACGACTCGACTCACGACTCGACTCTCCTCCGTCTGTGATATTTGTGATATTTGTGATATTTGTGATATTTGTGATATTTGTGACTTTCTCGTGATGTTAAAGTTGGAGCCGTGTGTGTTCAGGTGGAGCCAAACCAGTACGGCTCTGACGATACGGCTCTCAACGGGATCCGGCTCATCTGTGCCCAAGACGAGAGCCGCAGCTTCCTGTACACGGTGGAGTCGCACACGGGATAGTGAGTACTACAAATACACAACAAATACACCACAAATACACCACAAATACACCACAAATACACCACAAATACACAAAATACAACAATACACACAAATACACCAAACAAATACACACACAAAAATACACAACAAATACACAACAAATACACCACAAATACACAACAAATACACCACAAATACACCACAAATACACCACAAATACACAACAAATACACAAAATACACAAATACACAAAAATACACCACAAATACACAACAAATACACAACAAATACACAACAAATACACAACAAATACACAAAATACACCACACACAACAAATACACAACAAATACACAACAAATACAACAACACACAAATACACAAAATACACCACAAATACACAACAAATACACAAAATACACAACAAATACACAACAAATACACAACAAATACACCACAAATACACAAAAATACACAACAAATACACAACAAATACACCACAAATACACAAAATACACAACAAATACACAAAAATACACAACACAATACACAACACAAATACACCAAAATACACCATACACAAAAATACACAACAAATACACCACAAATACACAACAAATACACAACAAATACACAACAAATACACCACAAATACACAACAAATACACCACAAATACACAACAAATACACAACAAATACACAACAAATACACACAAATACACCACAAATACACAACAAATACACAATACACAACAAAATACACAAAATACACAAAATACACCACACAAATACACCACAAATACACAACAAATACACAACAAATACACTACAAATACACAACAAATACACAACAAATACACAACAAATACAAAATACACAACAAATACACAACAAATACACAACAAATACACCACAAATACACAACAAATACACCACAAATACACAACAAATACACAACAAATACACCACAAATACACAACAAATACAACACAAATACACAACAAATACACACAAATACACAAAATACACCACAAATACACAAAAATACACAACAAATAAATACACACAAATACACAATACACAACAAACAAATACACAACAAATACAAACAAATACACAAAATACAAATACACAACAAATACACAAAATACACAAAATACACAATACACAAAATACAAATACACAACACAAAATACACAAAATACACAAAATACACAACAAATACACACAAATACACAACAAAAATACACAACAAATACACAAAAATACACAAATACACAACACAAATACAACAAATACACCACAAATACACAACAATACACACACAAATACAAACAAATACACAACAAATACACCACACAAATACACAACACAAATACACAACACAAAATACACAACACACACACAAATACACAACAAATACACAACACAACAAAATACACAACAAATACACAACAAATACACACAAATACACACAAATACACAACAAATACACCAAACAAATACACAACAAATACACAACAAATACAAAAATACAAATACAACAAATACACAACAAAATACACACAAATACACAACAAAATACACCACAAATACACCACACACAATACACACAACAAATACACAACAAATACACAACAAATACACACAAATACACAAAATACACACAAATACACCACAAATACAAATACACAAACAAAACAACAAATACACAACACAAAAATACACAACAAATACACAACAAATACACAAAATACACAAAAATACACACAAATACACAACAATACACCACAAATACACAACACAATACACAACAAATACACACAAATACACCACAAATACACAACACACAAAAAATACACAACAAACAAATACACACACAAACAAATACACCACAAATACACCACAAACATACACAACACACAAAATACACAACAAATACACAACAAATACACCACACAAATACACAACACAACAAATACACCACAAATACACAACAAATACACACAAATACACAAATACACAACACAATACACAAAATACAAACAAATACACCACAAATACACCACAAATACACACAAATACACACAAATACACCACAAATACACACAAATACAAATACAACAAATACAAAAAATACAACAAATACAAATACACAACAAATACACAACAAATACACACAAATACACCACAAATACACAACAAATACACCACAAATACACCACAAATACACAACAAATACACAACAAATACACAACAAATACACCACAAATACACAACAAATACACAACAAATACACAAAAAATACACACAAATACACAACAAATACACACAAATACACAAAAATACACCACAAATACACAACAAATACACACACAACATACACACACAAATACACACAAATACACAACAAATACACACAAATACACACAAATACAAATACACACACACAACAAATACACACAAATACACCACAAATACACAAACAACAAATACACAACAAATACACACAAATACACAACAAATACACAAAAATACACAAATACACACAAAACAATACACACACACAAATACACCACAAATACACAACAAATACACAACAAATACAAAACAAATACACAAAATACACCAACAAATACACAAATACAAACAAATACACAACAAATACACCACAAATACACAACAAATACACAACAAATACACTACAAATACACAACAAATACACCACAAATACACAACAAATACACCACAAATACACACAAATACACAACAAATACACCACAAATACAACACAAATACACCACAAATACAACACAAATACACCACAAATACACAACAAATACACAACAAATACACACAAATACACAAAAATACAAAACAAATACACCACAAATACACAACAAATACACACAAATACAAATACACAACAAATACACTTGTGAATCATCTGCATTTTGACATATAAATAACCAATAAATACCAATAAATAAATAAAGATCTTGGAGGTGGGTTTAGTGTTTAAAGGAGGATAATTGATAAAGATAAAGACTGGAATTGAAAAGTTCAGAGTTGAAGCAGCTCCCACGTGGCCTTTGGGAGTGTTTGACTTTGACTAGAAGTAGAGTTTTGGGGAAATATTCACCACTACAGTATTATCAATTACCTAGAGTCATTAGTTCATTGATTGTTCTGAAGGTTCATATCAGTGACCTGAATCTGGAAACAACATCATTATTCAGCAAAGCAAACTGTGTTTATGAAGATTTAATGAGCAAATTAAACAGAAGCATTTAAATATGAAATATGCAAATGAGTGCAGATTATTATGTGTTGAGTCTAAAATGATCAATTAAGACATTCTGTGACATGTGCATACGACCAGGGAGAGAGGAAACGTTCGTTCGGTGGTGGTTTGACGTCTGAAGATTACGTGCCGGGACTTTCTGGAGAAAGTCAATTAGCTGAGTTCCAAATCCAAGTACAGTTGTGCCTTTTAATTTGTCTTGGTTACTTATTTAAAGGGACAGTCCAGAATTTTGGACATTTCCTCATGATCCAGAGAGTTGGAGACGTGTGGAGACACTTTTTAAAATATTCCATCCAGTCCTTGTATTTGCAGACGTCACTGGTGCCACTAAAAAACGTTTTACCCACTCCACAAAACACCCCTAACAAATCTATTATTACACCAGACTGTGCATGTAAATGTCTGTGTTACCCCTCTCCAGGCAGACGTTGCAGATTTGCAACACCTAAATTCCAACTACCTACTTACTCCACATCCATATTTTATGAGCTTTTTTTACTCAGGAGCCTTTTCTCCCGTCCAGGCTGATAAACGTGGACGATGCAAACTGTGCAAGAACAACTACACACAAACGGCCAGAAGTGCAAAATACTTTTTTTGTTTACAAAGGATAAAAAAGTCAGGATTGTATATTACTAACCCATATTATAATTTTCCCCAAATATCAGATTTTTCCTGATACTAAAAATTAATTTGAGCCTGAGAGGGTTAATAGTATAATGTCTGAAATAAAACTAACCTCGCATCACATGAATCGTTGCATGTTGAGGGACTATTTTATTATGCACTGTTTTATCAGTTGTATATTATGTAATAACTTAAGCCGCTCTGATGTTTTGTGTTATAAATTTTCTCTTCGTTCAGTTTCGGGGACTGGTCGGCTCCTCAGTACTGTCCGTCCGGGGTCCTGATCTCGTTCCAGCTGCGCGTGGAGCCTCACCAGGGAACGTTCGGGGACGACACCGCCGCCAACAACGTGCGGTTCCGCTGCAGCAGCAACCCGACGCTGGAGGGCGCGGGCATGACCTGGGGCGAGTA
The DNA here is from genome assembly GCF_026225935.1 of Boleophthalmus pectinirostris. Lineage (NCBI taxonomy): Eukaryota > Metazoa > Chordata > Actinopteri > Gobiiformes > Gobiidae > Boleophthalmus > Boleophthalmus pectinirostris. The sequence continues at coordinate 40,714,142 of NW_026571447.1, forward strand.
CGGCCACTGGAGCCGCTCCTGCACCGAGGGCGGCATCTGCGGCATCGAGACCAAGATGGAGGAGTACCAGGGCGGGCTGGACGACTCCACGCTCAACGACGTGCGCTTCCACTGCTGCGCCAAGAACCCACAGGTCAGACTCAGGTCACAGGTCACATAGGTCAGACTCAGGTCACACATTAGGAAGGTTTTGGTTTTGGATGGTCTGAAAACTGAAGAATTTAAAGGTTCCCCGTGTCAGAGTCCTGCACAGGTTCGTTTCTGGAGATAAAATGAGGATTGAACAGACCGTTTGAATGCAGATTTGTCAGTACTTGAGCATAAAATAAATATTGGTAAACTCTCGAATCTGTCCAGTCGTCCATAAAATGTGCTGTGTGTATTTTATCTGTCAGAATCCATCCATCTGACTGGAGCAGGAGCTGTGAGTCAGACCTGTTCTCGGTGCATGTTGGGCTCCCCCAGGGCTGCCCTTTGTCACCGGTTCTGTTCATTGTTTTTATGGACAGAGGTTCTCGGGGCAGTCAGGGGTCGGAGGGTTCGGTTTGAGGACCACAGGATCATCTCTGCTGTTCGTAGATGATGTTGTCCTGTTGGCTTCGTCAGACCAGGACCTGCAGCTCTGGGGCGGTGTGACCCGAGTGTGAAGCGTCTGAGATGAAGATCGGCTCCTCCAAACCCGAGGTCGTGGTTCTTGACGGGAAAAAGGCGTCTTGTCGTCTCCGGGCGGGTGGAGAGTCTCTGCCTCAAGTGTTCTGGGTCTTGTTCTGGAGTGAGGGGAGGATGGAGCGTGAGATTGGCAGGTGGACAGGTGCAGCGTGGGCAGTGATGCGGTTGCAGTATCGGACCGTTGTGATGAAGAGGAGCTGAGTTTCGATTTAGCGTCAGTCTCCGTTCGTCCCCTCACCTCTGGTCATGACCGAAAGGATGAGATCGCTGTTTCCTCCGCAGGGCGTCTCCCTTAGAAACAGAGTGAGGAGCTCAGTCACACGGGAGGAGCTCGGAGTAGAGCCGCTGCTCCTCCACGCTGGAGGGACTATGTCTCTGGACTGGCCTGGGAACGCCTCAGGTCCCTCTGGAGGAGCTGAAGGTGAAGTCCGGGTTGAAGGAAGTCTGGGAGTCCCTGCTTAGACTGATGGATGGATGGTTAATATTTTGAATTATTTTTAAGAATCCGTGGCTCATTGTAAAGGGAACTTAGAAGGAACCAGCTCGGGCGTCTGTTCTGATGTCTCCTGGACGTGTCCCTCAGGAGGTGTTCATGTCCCACCTGGAGGAGACCCCGGGGAAGACCCAGGACACACTGGAGGGACTATGTCTGTGGACTGGCCTGGAAACGACTCAGGGTCCCCCCCGGAGGAGCTGGAGGACGTGTGTGTGGAAAGGGAAGTCTGGGAGTCTCTGCTCAGGCTGCTGCCTCCGTGACCCGACCCCGGATAAGAGGAAGAAAATGGATGGATGGAAATGAAATGAAACAGTTTCACTTTCTTCAGTACGAACATGAATTCAGACGCGACTCGACTGTCAAAAACACGTCATCACTTCACAGGATTTACTTATCGAGCAGAAGACTGGACTAAACCAGAACTGAACCATGACTGAGTATTGGGACGGGCTCGGAGGTGCTCCCATGTGACCGCGGGTGAAGGGCCGGTGTAGAACGACACTAAACCCAGACGTCGCCCGATCGCTCTTTGACACTCTGCTCCAAAGGCTCGGGGTTCTGTCTCTCAAGTCGAAGATTAGTCCTGGTTTAGTCCTGGTTTAGTCCTGGTTTAGTCCCGACCTGCCCCTGCTGGACTCTGATCTGTGTCCATCACCTGTTTTCTCTTTGGGGATATTGTTGCTTTGTCTGGAATGTTCCGCAGTAAGACTTTAAACTTAAACTCTAAACTTAAACAAACAGGCGGTGCATGTTACAGGTCAGATCTTTGCTTTTAAAGGATTTATTTAGCTCTATAATCACCTTGAACTGAAGAAAAAGAAAATAATATAGAAAAGTTTAATGTTGGAACCATCAAAAATAGAACAAAAAATGAACTTGAGAATTTTAACTAAATATAAAAACTCTTCTTCAGTGAGTTTGACATTTCTGTAACAAATGGTGTTTGTTTGTGACAGTGAGAAACGAACCAGAGAGAGAAGACTGAACACGCTCCTGAACACGATCTGCTCCTGACTCCACTGAGAATAAAAGTCTAACACAACAGAACTCACTGTGTTTTACCTCAGAGGAACAGAAGAGTTTGTGTTTAATATCGTAATAAAAGTTGTAATAAAAATACAGTTAAATTCGACCTTTTTCATTACAGCTGGAAGTGTCTCTCTGTAGGTTTGTGGAACTTCCGGTTAATGTTTTTGTGTATAAATGTGTGTGTAAATGTGTGTGTAAATGTGTGTGTAAATGTGTGTGTAAATGTGTGTGTGTAAATGTGTGTGTAAATGTGTGTGTGTGTAAATGTGTGTGTAAATGTAAATGTGTGTGTAAATGTGTGTGTGTAAATGTGTGTGTGTAAATGTGTGTGTAAATGTGTGTGTGTGTGTGTGTAAATGTGTGTGTGTAAATGTGTGTGTAAATGTGTGTGTGTAAATGTGTGTGTAAATGTGTGTGTGTAAATGTGTGTGTAAATGTGTGTGTGTGTGTGTAAATGTGTGTGTAAATGTGTGTGTGTAAATGTGTGTGTGTAAATGTGTGTGTAAATGTGTGTGTGTAAATGTGTGTGTGTAAATGTGTGTGTAAATGTGTGTGTGTAAATGTGTGTGGTAAATGTGTGTGTGTAAATGTGTGTGTAAATGTGTGTGTAAATGTGTGTGTAAAAATGTGTGTGTAAATGTGTGTGTAAATGTGTGTGTGTAAATGTGTGTGTAAATGTGTGTGTCGTATTCTCCAGCAGCTTCATAAATCTGTCCCATCACCAAATCTTATTAACTATCAAGAGAAGAAAGAGCAAAACTTAAAGGAAACAATGAGACACATGAGTCACACAACAAACTCAACTCATGTTCTGATCCTGAAGAAAACAGAAGGAACTTGTTCACTCAGATTTCATGATGTGGATTTATTAGTATTTGATTTACGGCTCTCTGCTGACACCAAGTGGCTGGACATGAGATTACAAATATTTTTATTACATCACTGATAATATATGAATATTAAAGAGCCACGTACAGACAGTGTTGGGGAGTAATAGATTACATGTACCGGAGTTATGTAATCAGAGTACAAATGATGAGTAACTGTATTCAGTTACAGTTACTGTTTCAGTGAGTGGTAATTGGATTACAGTTACTTTGTTGAAATAAATGGATTACACAGAGGGATTTTTGTGTTTTCACATTTTGGGCTATTCCCTTTTTTATTTTTTTATTTCAGTAATTCCACTCATTGCCAGAAACCCAAACAGGACGTGACAATAAAAGCCACGTAAACATCTTGTTCATGTTGGTGGCGTCAGTCACACAGTGGACGAGGTCGTTACTAATCGTCGTTGTTAATAATCTGATTCGGCATCATTTTGAGTAAAAAATATCAAATATCACTGATTTTTATTGGGCTGGCGCCTTTATGTTTGTACTGAAAGTTATTATTATTTTTAATAAATAATGAGACACTAACAGTAGATGGACATAATTTAAGGCGGCAGTGATCTCATATAAAAATCATTTTTCTATCAATAATATTTTTAATATGGTTTAGGAAAAACTGGGCTTTTTATTCTATTTTAGCAGATAAAACATGTTCAGATCCTCTGACTATTTTTAGAAGATAATGATGAACGTTTATTTTACTTTGGATTTACTTTGAATGTTACTGGTGAAATGTTTTTTGTTAGAGTTGGTTTAATGTAAATAGTTTCTTTAATGTGAACTGTTCCTGCCTGAGGACTGCACATGGAAGGAACTTGGAGCCAAATCTGTCACAGAGCATCTTTTCTCTGAGATGAATGTTTTCTGTGCACTGTCCTTGTTTAAAATCAAATAAGATGAAAAATAAAAATAAAAAAAAGAAAGAAAGAAAAAGATGTAGCGATTTTGATACAGATTTGTGTTGAATTTTGTTCAGCAGAAACAACTAAATCAATTGTTTTTTCAAGATGTTTTTATTTGTATATTTCTGTTTACCCAAACTACAAATGTGTTAAAAATAAACCATCAGCCGTTTCAGCAGGTCTAAGAAAGTATTTTTATTATAAAAATACTTTTACTTTCCAGAAGTACTCCAGCTGAGTAACAAACTGGAGAACTTCTGGAGAACTTTCACCAGTCTGTTGGAGCGCTTCTGTTTATGTTCAGTTTTTGACCAGTGGGGGGCAGCAGTGCACGTGCCGCACCGGAAATAAAAGAAGAAGCAGATGTTTACTCGGGGATATTAATTTCAGGATTTGATTAATTATTTTTGATTAAGTTATCATTTAATCACTCTTGTTATTAGTATTATTATTTATTTATTTTTATTTTTTTGTATTAGTAAGTTGTATTTACGTTCCCACTCCTGATCAGTTGGTGGCGGTAAAACACAAACTCCACACGAAGAAGAAGATGTTAGCTCTGCCTCGGGCTAAAGCTAAAAACACTCTGATAAACTCTTGAATAAACAGAAACAAACAGTGAAAAACCGGTTAATAAACAGTGTGAGAAAATGTGGAAGAGCCGCAGACTGAGGGTTTTGGTGCAGGAGCGGCTCTGCGCGGCCGCGGAGGAGATTTTCGCGCTGTTTGAAGCGACGATAGCGGAATATGAAGAGGAAGTGCGCCGCTCCAAGAACCAGGACCAGAACCAGGACCAGGACCAGAGGACCCGGGACATCCTGGACTCTGCTCTGAGCCTGTCCATAAGTCCTGGACCCGGGCTGGACCAGGACACTGCGCGGGTTAAAGAAGATCCAGAAGAGCCGGAGGTGGAGGAGCCGGAGCTGGAGGAGCCGAGAGTGAAACAGGAGGATCACAGAGTCTCAGTGCAGGTGTGTAGAGGTCAAAAGGATTCTGTTTAGAGTCCAGACTCCAGTTTTGACCCGTGTCCCTCTGTCCCTGCAGTTTTATTTAAAACAACTAATTTGTCTCAGTTTTTATTCAAGAAATGTCCCAGGGTGGGTCGCCAACTCCCTGAAAAATAAATAAGGGACACCTCATTGGCAGGGCCGGTGTCCTGTCGATGTGGGTTTTCAGGTCCCTCCTGTAAAAGGATCACACACCTGTGAGTCTGTTTTCCCCCTGGAGGCTGCGCTGGGCCCACGTTGGTGTGTGTTTTATATTTTTAGTCATTCTGACGCGCTTACGCCCCCTGCTGTCTGACACCTTCTCCAGGAGTGTGTCCCGTGTGTCTGATCTGAAGGACGCTTCACATTTCTGCTCCTGGTTTTCGGGTCTCGAGGGCGTCTCTGATCCAGCGCAGGGGTTTGCAGCTTTAAGCACAGACGACTCTGGCACTGCTCCAGTCTGTGACGTGGGTTTGTCTCTTGCAGTGCTCAGATATAAATGATTTTCATTACAGTTGTGGTTGTATTTGGAGTAGGGATGGGCATGATTAGTCGATTAATTGATAATTGATCATTAAGAATTTCATCGATTACGTTCATTTTAATCGACAAACTGAATGTATGTTTGTGTGTGTCGTGACCAAACAGGTGTGTACATGTGTCTCTGCATCAGAAGGAGCGAGACACAAACAGTGGGTCAGTCTGTAACGAACCGAAGCACAAATGTGGATTTAACCAGGATTTGTAGAAGAAATTCCACACTTTCCGTTGCGTTGGGACAAGTGTGAGTCCATGTGCACAGTGGATAAAGCAGCACATATGTTTCTGTGTCCAGTGGGAAAAAGTTTTTCCAGGTGAGAGTCGCTCAATGTGGATGACGAGGCCCCGCCCCCCTCCCCCCGTACGCTGTCCTGGTTTTGACAAACACAAATCTGGTCACACTGACCTGTATTCACCTGAGTCATGTCTTTTAATCCAACACAAGTTGAACCACATCAGCGACACAAGAGCTGGAGTTTTATCTTCACTTAGTTTATGTAAATTAGTGATGTGGTTTTAAGTTTTGTTTCTGTGAGATTTGAACAAAACTGAATTAAACACATTATAATGTCAAACAGCTGATGTGGCTCTAGAGTCGTTATGTTTATATGTCGTAAAGTTGAATTTATTTATGCAGATTAGTAATAATGCAGATAGTAATAATAATGATGATCATTTTAATATAAAAACGTTAATGATTAATTGATAATCCATCGTTAATTCTTTCGACGATCGATTTAGAAAATTTCATTGAATGCCCGTCCCTAATTTGGAATGATCTCATCTGGAGGCTGTGTGTTTGTTTTCATCTTGAGATTGATAAATGTCTTTAAGATATTTCTAACAAACTCAACTCGACTAAGAAAATGACAGAAACATTTGGCACATTTCTGATTGAAATCTAGAAATATTCTGATTATTTTTTTCAGAAGTCAATATATTAATGTTTGTCAATCTTCCTCAGATCTCCATGGGCGTCTCAGAGTCCAGTGCCGCCTTTGTGAAGACCGAAGAGTCTCCGCTGCTTCAACAGAGACAAACTGAGCCCAGCGAGGACACACAGGGAGAGGACGTCAGGGCAGAGCTTCATTCACCCTCAGAGCATCTCAGAACCTTTAACATGGACTATGACGAAGACTGGACCGCTCCACTCAGATGTTCAGCTCCACAGATGAAGACAGAGGCTGATGGAGACTTCCACGACCTCCACAACCTCCACCACCTCCACCAACCAACCCCAGATCAGAGCCGGAAGGAGCACTGCACAAACCTCACATCCACCCCCCAGATACCAGCCTGCACCAGAGACCAGAACCACTGAGAACTCTGGAGACACTTCAGGAGACACTTCAGGAGACACGGCAGGAAACGCTTCAGGAGACATGTTAGGAGACACGTTAGGAGACACGTTAGGAGACATGTTAGGAGACACTTCAGGAGCGGCCGAAGGAGCTGAGGCCAAGAAAAACGAGTGCCCTGTGTGTAAGAAGAGGTTTGGGTCTGTGTGGTTTTTACGGAGACACTTCAGAGTTCACACGGGAGAGAGACCATTCGGCTGTTCAAAGTGTAAGAAAACATTTTCTCAGAAGTATAATCTGCACGTGCACCTCAGGGTGCACACGGGAGAAAAACCTTACAGGTGCTCGATCTGTTCGCAGAGGTTTGCTCAAAAAGCTGCGCTGATTAAACACAGACAGAAACACACCTGGGAAAACTCCTACAGCTGTTCATAGACTGATCTGAACAAACGTGAGAACAAACAAAGGCTAGGAGCTTTCAGCTGCTGCATCTGTTATGAAGGGTTTATAAAGGCTCTGCAACTGTTTTTAAGCATTTATAAATGGTGTACATCTGTTATAACGTGTTTATAAAGGGTGTACATCTGTTTATAAATGGTTTATAAAGGATGTACGTCTGTTATAAAGGGTTTGCCCAAGAGTAATTTAAAAAAAAAACACACACGACCGCTCAAAAGTGTGACTGAAGGATTATTGGTTGTGTTCATGAGATGTTTTAAAGCTGCACTTTTAACTTTTCTGGTGGAGGGTCTGTCACCTGCTTGTTTCTATGGATACATCACTGCTCTGCCTGGAATGTTCCACAGTGTGACATTAATTAAACAGCTCTACTTTACATTTATTCCATTACAGGTGGATTAAGAGCTCAAAAATACCTAGAAAAACAAACATTCTAACTGTGAGCGGGGTCACCTCTCCACAGATCTGACCTGGAACTTGGTAGAGGTCTCCACGAATATAGAAAGGAAAAGCGTTTGATGGACTCTCCACCACAAAAGTGACACAATGCAGCTTTTAAAGAGCCTAGAATTATGTGTTGGAGTTTGTAGAAGTTTGAAGCTGCTGTCTGAACCAAAGTGTTGAAGATTCTGCTGCTGCGCTCCACCTCTGTGTAACTCACAAGTGTCAAATCACTTCGGACTATTTATATTTATTATAAAGAGTTAAATTTGCTTTTAGTTATTTTCAAAACTTCTGAAGTGTGTGCTCAGGTTCCACATGCAGTGTTATAAAGATGTAACTGAATGAAACGTTTGTGATTGTTTAAAATGATATAAAATGCATTTGTATCACAGTGCAGGCGGCAGGTGCGAGGCAGGTGAGGCTTGCTCTTTGCCCTAGAATGTGTTAAAGTTGAAGTAGATCTCTGTAAGAACATCTTGCTTATTAAAACTGTAGAAAAACACGCGTTTGTGGACGATATATTTAGAGGTTTTGCTTTGAATAAAAATGTTTTGTGAGTGTAAAGGTCTGAAGATTTACGTTCACGTTTATTTATTTACATGTTGATCTCTCCGTCGTCCAGGCGGGATCCACGACAACGGAGAAATTCAATTCTGTCACTGGACAAAAGGTTTTGATCGAAAGTTTTTTCTCAGTTCATCCAAGCTGCTTCTTCAGTTCTGGTCAGTCGCTGGTGGACACTTCCTTATATCTGCCTTAAGGAGGAGCTAACTACACTGAAACTACTCTGAAACTAACACACACACTTATGTTATTAGGTTCGTTTTTCAGACCAAGAGTTTGTTTTTCATACCTAACAGTTTGTTCTGCTCCCTGCTCCTCTTCCTCTTCGTCTCGTGATGTTTCTGTGTCGTGTCGCTCAGTTGATTTAAACAGGTTTTGTCTCCGTCTTCCTCCGCAGCGCCACCTGCAGTCCCACTTCCTCAGGGCAGAATCCCACGTGTGTGAGAGTAAAAAAGCCCCCTCACCCTGGTTTATCTTCCTGTGGGCATGTTTGTGTATTTCGATTGCCTCTTTAATCCAGTGGTGATGTTTGCCCCGTCCCCGTCCAGAATCTGCTTCTCTCTTTTACAGTGGCCACAGATGGACGATTTGAGTTGTTCCTGTTCTGCTTTGTGGTTTGTTGCTCGTGTTTCGCCTTCGCTGTTTCCTTCTCGCATTCTGTCCTGTGTTCCTCTTTCGTGTACTGAACGCCCTCCCTCCCTCCCGTCACAGCAACATCACGTGACACTGAGGAAGAGCGCAGGGAGCAGTCGAAACTGTCAGGTATGAAAAACAAACTCTTGGTCTGTAAAAAGACCAAATGAACCTCACTGAACTAACACACACTTGTTTGTAGCTCAGTCTGTTGAATTGCAAAGAGTGTGGACTGTGCCTGAGTCCCGAACAGAATCCTTCACCCTTCGTCCCTGGTGGAGCTCTCACATCTCTGGACCCGACTCGTCTCTGTTGTTTTCTTTGTTGTGGTTTAGGTCTGGGGGTGGGGTTGTAAATAGGAGACAGATGAATGTCTGAGGCCTCCATTTCTGTTCAAGGATGAATTGTTTTTCTTAACAAAAACAGCCTCTTTAACTTCTCAAAAGTTTCCTTTCTTTGGCTCAGATCCGTCCCTTACGATGCTCAAAGGAGTGTCCAGAGGTTTTTAGGTGGAGGTGAACAGCAGACATTATAGAAAAAATAGAATGACAAATAGAAGGACCATAAGGCCAATAAGAGATGATTAGAATTTTGTCTTCAGTCGTTTTTGTGTGTGTGTTTCTGTGTGTTTGTGTGTGTGTGATGAGAGACACCAGGAGCCGCCCTGCTCAGACTTTAGCAGATTTCAGGAGCCTGGAGGACCTGGAGGACCTGGAGGACTCAGTGTAGAGAACATGAGGTTTTATTAAACTCTGGATTAAAAAACAAACTGTTAGAAGCAGCAGCAACACAACAAAGATCAAACACAAGACTCTTCTGTACAACATTCAGTCAGAGTCACTACAGTGTCACAGTACTCTACTGTACTAGTACTACAGTACTACAGTACTCTACTGTACTAGTACTACAGTATTGTAGTACTGTAGTATTGTAGTACTGTGGTGTGACTTTGTGCTTAGGCCAGTGCTTTCCTACATCACCTCTAGAGTCTGAGCCTGAACTCTCCTCAGACACATGAACATAGTACTGCAGTACTGCAGTACTCAGTATTTAGTACTTCAATTAACACTAATACAACTATTAGATTCACGTCCAAATGCAGCTCAAAGTGAAAATGAACACGTCACACAGCTCCAGAACACGAGCGTCAGGCTGCAAACTCACGTACTCCACATCAAGTACTCTGCTCTGTGTAGTACTCCACATGAAGTACTCTGCTCTGTGTAGTACTCCACATGAAGTACTCTGCTCTGTGTAGTACTCCACATGAAGTACTCTGCTCTGTGTAGTACTCCACATGAAGTACTCTGCTCTGTGTAGTACTCTACATGAAGTACTCTGCTCTGTGCAGTACCAGTGTAATACTCCATATGAAGTACAGCTCCAGTGTAGTACAGTGTGGTCGTCCTCTCAGGGTGGAGCCGTCCCTGTCACATGGACCTGAGGCCCAGGACGACCTGAGGACCTGAGGCCCGGGGGGGTTGGGGGTCGGGGAGGGGGGGTTGGGGGTTGGGGGGGGGGTCGGTTGTCAGGGTGAGGGGGTTGGGGGTTGGGGGGGGGGCAGTACAAACATCAGGACCAAACTCACCTTGAGGAAAAGCTGCAAAAGCTGCAGGTAAAAGGTCATTACTGTCACACAGGACAAGGTAAAGTAGTAATTCACGGTAAACATAGGTGCTCCCCTGACCCCTCCCCCTGATCCTGACCCCGACTCCTCCCCCTGCCTCCCGCTCCCCGTTCAGAGCACACGAGGTTCACTCGTCCTGAGAGGAGGCTCAGACCTGTGGAGTCGTTTCCTCCACTCGAGTTTTTCGAGTCTGTTCTTTATAAAAAAAGAGTCTGACGAGCTTCAGTCTGAGTCACTGGTGTCTGATGAAGACGACGCCGAGGACGAGGATGAAGAGTCTGAGCTGGAGCTGCTGCCGCTGAGGCGAGCGGGCTGTGGCTCCGGGTCCCCTGCACCGCTCTTCTCCGCTGTACACACACACACAGACACACAGGGTCAGGGTTAGGAGGCACACAGTGACGTGGCTCCCTCCAAACAGAACACACATTAGGCTTTAATAAAACAGTACAACAGTGTGTTTGTTTGTGTGTGTGTGTGTGTTTGTGTGTATTTGTGTGTGAGATGGTGATACATGTCAAACACCAGACACACATCAGGCCTGAAGGAATCACTTCCTGCAGAGGTCCTCAAAAGTAACTGGTGAAGAGTTAGAGCTCTGAAGGACGAGAAGAGTCTGATCCTCTGTACACACACTCACAACACACACACACACACACACACACACACACACAACACACACACACACAGAGAACACACCCACACTTACACACACACACACACACACACACAGAACACACACACACACACACAAAGTAGTGTTGTTGTAGTGCAGTAGTGTTGTAGTAGTATTGTAGTAACGCTGTAGTAGTGTTGTAGTAGTATTGTAGTAGTATTGTAGTAGTGTAGTAGTATTGTAGTAGTGTAGTAGTATTGTAGTGGTGTTGTAGTGGTGTTGTAGTAGTATTGAAGTAGTATTGTAGTAGTGCTATAGTATTGCTGTAGTGATTGTTATATGTGTAGTAGTACTGTAGTACTGCTGTAGTACTGCTGTAGTAGCGCTGTAGGTGTTTGGGCTCTTGTACCTTGGTTCTTCGAGGGTTTCTTGACGATGTTGAGTTGTCCGCTGACGTCCTGCAGTCGACGCTCCAGCTCTCGCCTTTTCTCCAGAGTCAGCTCCTCTTTAGATTTGCCCAGACTGGAGCTTTTGCCTGAAAAAGGTTGATTTGAATTTTAATCACAGAACTCATCAAAACCGAGTCTACGTATCAGCCCAAAAATATCATCCACTGGTTTCTTTTCATTCTCTTTTAATTCCCCGTCGACACATGAACCACAGGACAAATCCTCCAGCTGAGACAGACTGTTCTGATTGAGACGAGCTCCAGATCTGAGATGGTCCTGCTGCTCCTGCCCCAGTCACACTGAAGGACGGGTCAAATGCACCTCCACGCACCTGTGGACCTGAATCTAAGCTGCAGGTCTGAGAATAAATCATGAGCTTATAATAACATGTTTAGTCGTACTTTTCTGTAAATAAAAAAACTTTTTCATGTTTTAAGAACACTGCTCTGTAGTTGTAGTTAATTACTCAGTGCTCAGGGCACATGTGTAGTACCTGTGTGTGTGTGTGTGTGTGGTGGTACCTGTGTGTGTGTGTGTGTGTGTGTGTGTTACCTGTGTGTGTGTGTGTTACCTGTGTGTGTGTGTGTGTACCTGTGTGTGTGTGGTACCTGTGTGTGTGTGTGTGGGTACCTGTGTGTGTGTGGTGGTACCTGTGTGTGTGTGTGTGGTACCTGTGTGTGTGTGGTGTGTGTGTGTGTGGTACCTGTGTGTGTGTGTGTGTGTGTGTGTGACCTGTGTGTGTGTGTGTGTGTGGTACCTGTGTGTGTGTGTGTACCTGTGTGTGTGTGGTACCTGTGTGTGTGTGTGTGGTACCTGTGTGTGTGTGTGTGTGGTACCTGTGTGTGTGTGTGCGGTACCTGTGTGTGTGGTACCTGTGTGTGTGTGTGTGTGTGTGTGGTACCTGTGTGTGTGTGTGTACCTGTGTGTGTGACCTGTGTGTGTGTGTGTGTACCTGTGTGTGTGTGTGTGTACCTGTGTGTGTGTGTGTGTGTGTGTGTGTACCTGTGTGTGTGTGTGTGTGTGTACCTGTGTGTGTGTGTGTGTGTGTGTTACCTGTGTGTGTGTGTGTGTGTGTGTGTGTACCTGTGTGTGTGTGTGTGTGTGTGTTACCTGTGTGTGTGTGTGTGTGTGTGTGGTACCTGTGTGTGTGTGTGTGTGGTACCTGTGTGTGTGTGTGTGTGGGGCCTGTGTGTGTGTGTGGACCTGTGTGTGTGTGTGTGTGTGTGTGTGTGTGTGTGGTACCTGTGTGTGTGTGTGGTACCTGTGTGTGTGTGTGTGTGTGTGTGTGTGGTACCTGTGTGTGTGTGTGTGTGTGTGTGTGTGTACCTGTGTGTGTGTGTGTGTGACCTGTGTGTGTGTGTGTGTGTGTACCTGTGTGTGTGTGTGTGTACCTGTGTGTGTGTGTGTGTGTGTACCTGTGTGTGTGTGTGTGTGTGGTACCTGTGTGTGTGTGTGTGTGTGTGTGTGTGTGTGTGTGTGTGTGTACCTGTGTGTGTGTGTGTGTGTGTGTGTGTACCTGTGTGTGTGGTGTGTGTGTGTGTGTGTGTGTGTACCTGTGTGTGTGTGTGTGTACCTGTGTGTGTGTGTGGTACCTGTGTGTGTGTGTGTGTGGTACCTGTGTGTGTGTGTGTGTGTGTGTGGTACCTGTGTGTGTGTGTGTGTGTGTGTGTGTGTGTGGTACCTGTGTGTGTGTGTGTGTGTGTGTGTGGTACCTGTGTGTGTGTGTGTGTGGTACCTGTGTGTGTGTGTGGTACCTGTGTGTGTGTGTGGTACCTGTGTGTGTGTACCTGTGTGTGTGTGTGTGTGTGTGTGTGTGTACCTGTGTGTGTGTGTGGTACCTGTGTGTGTGTGTGGTACCTGTGTGTGTGTGTGTGTGTACCTGTGTGTGTGTGTGTACCTGTGTGTGTGTGTGTGTGTGTGTGTGTGTGTGGTACCTGTGTGTGTGTGGTACCTGTGTGTGTGTGTGTGTGTGTGGTACCTGTGTGTGTGTTACGTGTGTGTGTGTGTGTGTGTGTGTGGTACCTGTGTGTGTGTGTGTGTGTGTGTGTGTGTGTGTGTACCTGTGTGTGTGTGTGGTGTGTGTGTGTGTGGTGCCTGTGTGTGTGTGTGTGTGTGTGTGTGTGTGTGTGTGGTACCTGTGTGTGTGTGTGTGTGTGTGTGTGTACCTGTGTGTGTGTGTGTGTGTGTGTGTGTACCTGTGTGTGTGTGTGTGTGTGTGTACCCGTGTGTGTGTGTGTGTGTACCTGTGTGTGTGTGTGTACCTGTGTGTGTGTGTGTGTGTGTGTGTGTGTACCTGTGTGTGTGTGTGTACCTGTGTGTGTGTGTGTGTGTGTGTGTGTGTACCTGTGTGTGTGTGTGTGTGTGTACCTGTGTGTGTGTGTGTGTACCCGTGTGTGTGTGTGTGTGTGTGTGTGTGTGTACCTGTGTGTGTGTGGTACCTGTGTGTGTGTGTACCTGTGTGTGTGTGTGTGTGTGTGTGTGTGTGTGTGTGTGTGTGTGTGTGTGTGTGTGTGTGTGTACCTGTGTGTGTGTGTGTGTGTGTGTGTGTACCTGTGTGTGTGGTACCGTGTGTGTGTGTACCTGTGTGTGTGTGTGTGTGTGTGTGTGTGTGTGTGTGTGTGTGTGTGTACCTGTGTGTGTGTGTGTGTGTGTACCCGTGTGTGTGTACCTGTGTGTGCGGTACCTGTGTGGTGCGAGAGCTTGCGCGGTCTCTTCCTCAGGCAGGACAGCACGTATCGCTCGAGCTCCTTGAGGGTGGAGGGTTTGAGCGTTTCGAAGTCGATCTCGATCTCCTCGGGGTTGGTGTCCCTCAGGGCCGGTTCTCGGCTCTGGATGATGTGGACCACGCGGCCGAGCTTCTCCCCGGGCAGTTTGTTGATGTCCAGGCTGAGCTGTCTCTTCTCGTCGTAGGTCATGGGCACCAGGTCCTCCTCCTCCTCCGAGTCGTAGTGTGGCAGCACGGGCGAGGGCAGCACGGGCGGGTACAGAGGCTTTTTGGAGACGCTTCTGGAAGAACACGTGGAAGACACTCTGGATTACACTTGGACACGAGGGATGCAACGAAATGGTTTTGACACGATTAGATACGAGTCATGATATCGATTCGATTTCGATTACATTTTTTTTGTGTGTCTCTTTTAAATGTAATGAGTAAAATATAATAACACTATGATGTTAATGAAACACTACAGACTTTACACAGAGACACTAAAGCACAACAACTGTACAGCTGCAGTTTATATGGGAAGTGTTTTTGTTCATTTGGTTTTGTGATTTACAGCTCAGAATTTTGATCCAGTGAAAATAAGAACAGAGTTTCTCAGGCTATTTTATATTTTATAATAAATAAATAAACTTCCTCCTGAGTCTCACTGCGGTCACACGCCTCATGCTGCGCTGACGCTGCTCTGCCCTCCAGCAGAGACAGTACGTAGCTCCGCCCACACTGCCCTGCTACAGTCAGTGACACACTGAGCTTTCATCTTCTTTCTGAACACTCAAACTGTTATATCACACAAAAATGTCTCAACAGACGTTTTCAGAGTAAAACTTATGAGACACAGACAGAGTCTGAGTTTATTGTGAGTCATGTCACGGCTCCCCTCAGTCTTCAGTTTTTACCGCAGGGTAAAAAGTGCCCAATTCAATATATTTGTACTGAGCAAAGACACATTTTGCTCAAATATACGGGAAAAATCGAGTCCTGGAGTCAGCTCCCATTGGGCACCACAGTTTTCAAATGGATATAAAGTTGGTTTAAATAAATATAATGTTTTAAAATGTCCATATTATAACATAACATGTCCAGAGATCCGAACGTAAACACGTTCAAATCAAATTAAGCTTTTACTAATAACAATTCTAATGCAGATTCATTCTTATTTATTATGCACTTTTCACACCTTTCAGAGACAAGACTGGACGGCCAAACTCTGCCGAGTTCTCTGAAAGATGTAAAAAACACTTATGAACTCATCAGTGTGAATAATTAGGAAGCTCAGAATGTTCAAGTGAGGAAGAACTTTGAACCACTGACATTTTTTTTAATTAACTAAAAATCATGTAGAGTAGCTCTAGTAAGTCTATTTTAAATGTTTATGAAATTCCTTGCTGTGATTTTTCCTCTAAAACTTTCCTCACATGCATAGTGCTGTACTCACTTGGTGCGGCTCTTCTTGGGGGGGGGCCTGTGGCTCTGGGGGCCCCTCGCAGACCTGCTCTTCTTACTGGGCAGTTTCCACTCCTCTGATCCGGCCCTGCTGCGGCCCCCCCGGCCCCTCTTGCCTTTCTTCTTCTTCTTCTTGTCGCGTTTCTCCTTCTTCTCTCGTCTCCTCTTGGGTTTGACCACGGGCCCCTGGGACAGAGCGGCGAGCTGCTCGTGCACGGCCCTCAGCTGGGGACGCACACAAAAATAAATAAATAAACGGACACAGAGGACCCGCTCATCATCGTGCTCCGAAACAGGAAGTGAGCGTGGACGCGCTTAGGGCTCCATCGACTCCAGTTCACTTTGAAAAAACATCGCCGGTCATTTGGTCTTATAATGTTCTTATTAACCCACTCTACAAGATCCTGGGGTTTTTATTTTGTTATTTTGTCCGTAAATCAATTCCTGTTCTTAATATGGACGTCTGTTCCTATAACCGCAGGCCTCAGTGAGCTTCATTTGACTGGAGCTGGAGGCTGTGGGGGACGTCACACTCGCTCAGTCCACTTCTTCATACAGTCTATGGACAGATCGTGGGGATGGGCCGATATGAATTTTTCGAGCTGATACTGATAACCAATATTTGTCCAGTTGCTGTGATTGATAAACAATATTTACTGATTCCAATACAGTGTTTCCCGCAGCGTTTCACAGTTATGGCGGTTTTACAGGTTTAGGTTTTATAGTTAGAGTTAGAGTGCTTGGGTAAACAAAAGTAATAAAAATAAATTCAGATACTTGAGCATTTGTTGTTACTAAAGTCCAGTGTTGGGGAGTAACAGATTACATGTACCAGAGTTAAGCAGTCAGAGTACAAATGATGAGTAACTGTATTCAGTTACAGTTACTGTTTAAGTGAGTGGTAATTGGATTACAGTTACTTTGTTGAAGTAAATGGATTACACGGCGGGATTTTCCTGTTTGCACATTTCGGGCTAAACCCCCTTTTTTTTTTCAGTAATTCCACTCATTGCCGGACACTAAACCAGGTCCAAACCAGGACTAAACCAGGACTAAACATGGATTAAACCAGGTCTAAACTGGGACTAAACCAGGACTTAAACCAGGACTAAAACAGGTCTAAAACCAGGTCTAAAACCAGGACTAAAACAGGATTTAACAAGACTAAATCATGCCGCATGGACTGTGTTAGCTCATCTTCTATCAATAATATTTTTAATCTGGTTCAGTAAAGTTTGGGCTTTTTTATTTTCTTTTAGCAGATAAAACTTCTTACGTTGCGATTTCCTCGTCTTTGCTTCTCTACAGCAAATCAAGTAATCCAAAACAAGTTCATTTTGGTTTGAAATGGTACAAAGTTAAAATGATTTTTTGTAAAAAGTTGCCATATTTTCCGCACTATTAGTCTCTCTGGATTATAAAACGCACTGTTATTAAATGGTCTATTTTCAAACTTTTTTCACAAATAAACCTCGTGGGACTTTAAAGGAAACCCAACAGTGTGATGGGTGAGTGGTTTTGTTTGTTTGTTCGTTCACGGTGACTCTGGGCTTTGTTCAGTTGTGGCGTGTAGGGAGGGTGTGTCTGGGACCAGCGGATTGTCAGCGTGTTCGCAGTGACTCAGTTGTTCAGTCGTGTCTAGAAGCAGCACATTGGACTCGCTTTATCGGTTCGTTCGTCCGTTCCTCGTCGGCGTGGAGTGATGAGTGTGTCTGTGGGTGTGTTTCGCTGTGCGGTCGCTGTCTGCTCCGTGTGTGTTTGTAGTTTACTGAAGTCGTGCTGGGACACCTGTGGATTCGTGTATGAGGCGCTCTGGATTGTGGCGCGCTGTCGTTTTTTGATGCGGTTACAGATTTAAGAGCGCGTCTAATAGCCCGGAAAATACGGTATTATAATTCATATGGGAAAAATATGATGGCATCCTGTGCAAAATAAAAACACAAGTTGTGTTACAGCTATGTATTAGTAATTTCATTTGGTTTGGTACCATTATTATCACAGCTGAAGGTGGATCACGTGCGCCCTCATAGGCTCAAAGGTGCGAGGTATCTTTTTATTTTATATTTGAAAATACACCAATTGCACAGTACTTCCGTGTATGTGTCTAACTGTATGTTTTATTTGTCCTGTAGTTTTCGCAGCGTTTCATGACACTTGTTAACACTAATAAAAGAGCCAGAACTTGAGAACCGTGTGCAGTGTTTTCAACGACCAACAGCTACAGAACCTGCACTACCGTTCAAAAGTTTGGGGTCACCCAGACAATTTTGTGTTTTCCATGAAAAGTCACACTTTTATTTACCACCATGAGTTGTAAAATGAACAGAAAATATAGTCAAGACATTGACAAGGTTAGAAATAATGATTTGTATTTGAAATAATAATTTTTTTTCCTTCAAACTTTGCTTTCGTCAAAGAATCCTCAATTTGCAGCAATTACAGCACTGCAGACCTTTGGCATTCTAGCTGTTCATTTATTGAGGTAATCTGGAGAAATTTCACCCCACGCTTCAAGAATCTCCTCCCACAAGTTGGACTGACTGGATGGGCACTTCTTGCCCACTTCTTTTTCTACTCTGGTTAGAGCCTTTTTGTGCTGTTCTCTGAAGGGAGTAGTTCACACCGCTGTAGGAAATCTTCAGTTTCTTGGTAATTTCTCACATGGAATAGTTTCATTTCTAAGAACAAGAATAGACTGTCGAGTTTCACATGAAAGTTCTTCTTTTTCTGGCCATTTTGAGTGTTTAATTGACCCCACAAATGTGATGCTCCAGATACTCAACCTGCTCAAAGAAAGGTCAGTTTTATAGCTTTTCTAACCAGCTAAACTGTTTTCACCTGTTCCAACATGATGCACAATGGTTTTCTAATCATCCTTCAGACACAATGAACAAACACATTGTACCATTAAAACACTGGAGTGACAGTTGCTGGAAATGGGCCTCTACACACCTATGTAGATATTGCACCAAAAACAGACATTTGCAACTAGAAAAGTCATTTACCACATGAGCAATGTATAGAGTGTATTTCTGATTAGTTTAAAGTCACCTTCATTGAAGAAAACAGTGCTTTTCTTTCAAAAATAAGGACATTTCTAAGTGACCCTAAACTTTTGAACAGTAGTGTACCTGGACCACTAAGGGATTACACAGATAAAAGGAGACATGGGAGCAGAAAAGAAAGTTCTACGGTTTAAAGCAGAAAATTCTCCTGTGTAAAAACAGAGTGTGGGCGCTGTGTACCTGAGTGCAGACTTGGTCCTGGAGCTGCGCCAGCCTCTGGGCCCGCTCCTCCTCACTGTCCTCACTGGGGCTGCTCTCGCTCTCCTCCGTCTCTGTGCTGGGCTCGCTCTCCGAGGAAGAGGAGGAGGAAGAGGAGGAGGAGGAGGAAGAGGAGGAGGGCGGGGCGCTCAGGGAGGTGGCGGTGGACTCCAGCGCCGGCTCGTCTGGGATCTTAGCAAAGCCGAACTCAAACACGTCCTAAACACACACCGGTTTAGACGTCAGAGCTAAAATACAACATGTACCAGTGAAATCCACAAAGACCAATCATCGACTATTTCAGGTCAAAAAGGAGGACTCAATTTAATCAGAGATACACCAAAAACAAAAAACTACTGGATCAGGGATTGTTTCCAGAACAGATGTGATCCTGTATCCCATTAAAGACAAAAATGTGAAGTAATTAGTTCGATGTTTTGGTCAGATATTGGCCTTGAACAGATTTTACAGAACAGTTACGTAACACAGTTGGGTCCGTTTTGGAGATATTAAGTGTGTTTATGTTGAGCGCTCTATGGAAGGTTTTGGAGATGCTGTTTTGTTTAGAATATTCCACAAATTGGCATAAACTTTGGCTCCATCTCCATGAAGACAAAAGGTGACTCCATCAAACAAAATACTGTTTGACAATAAAAATGTTTTTCATATCATAAATGGAAGACGGACACATTTCCAGGCAAAGCAAAAGCATTTTAATAGTTTAATGAGTACGTGGCAGTAGCTTGATTCATCAGCCGGTTTCACTTGGTGGAAACCGTGTGACCTCGCAGCATTAGGATTTGTTCGCTCGACAGTAGGCGGGGACTTTTTGTCATTTAACCAAACTCTGTTATTTGGTCCTGACGTATGTAATGCGCCGCTAATAGACTAACTGGTAAATTAAGTTTTCCTAAATCCTGTAGGAAGAAGAACAATAATGTCTTTCCCCTTGATTAAATTCACCAAATATTCTCTTTGTTCTGGTTTTAAATCCTCGATCTCGGGAATCGTTGACAACACTGAATGTCTGTCTTTTCTCTGGTTGTCTGGTGCCTGAACTCACACTTCTGGGGTTTTTGCGACCCGTCTAGTGTATTCTGATTCCTGATCTAGTCGCTGGAGAGAAATTAAATAGAGCGGAGGCACGAGGTGGATGCAGCCTGGCTACGTGGCAGGCCCTCCATCAGAAAATGTAAAACCAAAGACTCAGTATCAATCCACTTTCTTGAGTTCCAATACTATTGATACTAAGTTCAGACATTATGCACCAGCCAACGGTCCTTCTGAGAACAGACCACATCAGGTGTTCCCAAGGTGTTACTTGAACTAAGCCATATGAGATAATGTATTTATGTATCATGGAAAAGAATCATTCCCACAGAGAAAGGGGGACCCAGCGAGGACAGAAAATCAGCTGTTTGTCATTTGTCTTCAAAACTATCCAGTCTGCAGACGTATGTGTACATATATGTGTCTATGTACATGTATCTGTTCAAAGTGTCATATTTGTAGTGTGAGGTTTGTGGAGGGGGTCGGGGGTCAGGGGTCGGGGGGTGTACAGATCTGACCTGCAGCTTTCGGGCCATGGCCACCACGTCGTGTCCGGGGGGGTTGTACTTGTAACAGTTGGAGAACATGAGTCTGACGTCACTGGCAAACTGCTGAGCGTCACTGTACTCACGGCAATCCATCTTCCTCTGCACGCAAACACAAACACAAGAACAAGCTCAGGTCAGGAACCAACCAGTGAAGCACATGACGAGCTCTGTTCACAAACAAGAGTTTAAATCACCATTTAAGACCAACTTAAAATGTCACTGTGCCAGCAGGAGGCGCTATTAACGGTTTAACTGTTATAAAGAGTCTGTGTATTATTCACTCAGAGATGATCCAAAGGTTAGGTTTGACTCAGAGTCACTGTTCTGTTTGTGTCCCTGGCCCCTCCTGTTTCTCAGTGGGAGTAAACAGTCTGAGCATCAGTCGGCTGTGAGTCTCGTGATGTGCAGATTACATCATCAGTAGTAAATATCTGTAAGAGCAGAATGTTTGTACCTCGATGGTGTGAGTCTGTTACAGGATAAAGAAACAGCAGAACAGACTCCTCCAAGCCTCTGAGTCTCTGTGTGTACCCTGTTGGTGTGAGTCTGTGTGTACCCTGCTGGTGTGAGTGTGTGTGTACCCTGCTGGTGTGAGTGTGTGTGTACCCTGCCGGTGTGAGTGTGTGTGTACCCTGCCGGTGTGAGTGAGTGTGTACCCTGCTGGTGTGAGTGTGTGTGTACCCTGCTGGTGTGAGTGTGTGTACCCTGCTGGTGTGAGTGAGTGTGTACCCTGCTGGTGTGAGTGTGTGTGTACCCTGCTGGTGTGAGTGTGTGTGTACCCTGCTGGTGTGAGTGTGTGTGTACCCTGCTGGTGTGTGAGTGGTGTGTGTACCTTGCCTGGTGTGAGTGAGTGTGTACCCTGCCGGTGTGAGTGTGTACCCTGCTGGTGTGAGTGTGTACCCTGCTGGTGTGAGTGTGTACCCTGCTGGTGTGAGTGTGTGTGTACCCTGCTGGTGTGAGTGTGTGTGTACCCTGCTGGTGTGAGTGTGTGTGTACCCTGCTGGTGTGAGTGAGTGTGTACCCTGCTGGTGTGAGTGAGTGTGTACCCTGCTGGTGTGAGTGTGTGTGTGTACCTGCTGGTGTGAGTGTGTGTGTACCCTGCTGGTGTGAGTGTGTGTGTACCCTGCCGGTGTGAGTGTGTTTGTACCTTGCTGGTGTGAGTGTGTTTGTACCCTGCTGGTGTGAGTGTGTGTGTACCCTGC
Organism: Boleophthalmus pectinirostris; assembly: GCF_026225935.1. Classification (NCBI taxonomy): domain Eukaryota; kingdom Metazoa; phylum Chordata; class Actinopteri; order Gobiiformes; family Gobiidae; genus Boleophthalmus; species Boleophthalmus pectinirostris. Next base: position 40,735,975 of record NW_026571447.1, read on the forward strand.
TGGTGTGAGTGTGTTTGTACCCTGCTGGTGTGAGTGTGTGTGTACCCTGCTGGTGTGAGTGTGTGTGTACCCTGCTGGTGTGAGTGTGTGTGTACCCTGCTGGTGTGAGTGTGTGTGTACCCTGCTGGTGTGAGTGTGTGTGTACCCTGCTGGTGTGAGTGTGTACCTTGATGGTGCTTAGGTCCATGGGGCACTTGATGATGTCGTGGTAGTCGTGGAGCTGCAGGGCCACAGCGTCCACGGGGCTGTAGAAGGGCCAGGCGTACAGGGCGTGTTTCTTGGAGAGCATCTCCTTGAGGAGGCCGCTGCAGTAGCGCAGTCGGGTGCTCAGTTTGATCCTCCTGGAGGCCTGGGGCTGGATGGAGTCGGGCAGGTCTTTTTTGGGGGGTTTGATGGGGCGCCCGCTGCCCACCCTGCGCCCGGGACCCCCCAGCATGGACTGGATCAGGACGGGACTGATCCCGGACGGAGCGTCCAGGCCGTCCAGGTGGGGGAAGGGGAGCAGACCCCCCTCGCGGCCCCGGTGCCCCCCCTTCCCCAGGCCCACCATGTGCGGCTCCGGGGCCAGGCTCACGGACAGGCCCACGGTGGACGGGGTGGTGGTGTCCGCCTTACGCTTCACGCCCTTCTTCTGCAGGGGTCAGAGGTCACAGGTCAGAGGTCAGAGCATACAGGAGAGGTACATGTAGGACTCGTGTGTGTGTCTGTGTCGTACCTTGGCGCTGGGCTGTGGGTGGGGCATGTGTGTATGTGTGTGTGTGTGTTAGTGTGTGTGTGTGTGTGTTGTGTGTGTGTGTGTGTTGTGTGTGTGTGTTAGTGTGTATGTGTGTGTGTGTAGTG
>NW_026571447.1:40739314-40759314 GCF_026225935.1 Boleophthalmus pectinirostris
GAGTAGGAAAGGAGGATGAGAGGAGGTTGAGGAGGAGAAGATGAGAGGAGGTAGGAGGACACACCTTGTTGTAGATGTAGCAGTTGGTGAACATGGTGCTGAAGTCCTGGATACACTCACTGGCCTCGTGGTAATAATTATTCTCCAGGCGTTTTTTGATGGTGCCCATGTCCATCGGCTGTTTGATGATTGTGTGATAATCCTGGAAACAAAAACATGACACAACAACTTTTACTTTGAAAATCATCATTAAACCAAATAACAGAGACGTTAATATACAGATAAACACACATTTGCCACGTTTATGATGTTTTTTAACCCTCACACTCTCCTCGGGGTCAAATTGACAAAATATATATATTTTTTTTCCCTTCCCGCTCAGACCCAAAAATTAGTTTTCTCGCCTGGTAAGAATATATTTGAAAATAAACTTTTGGGAATGGAAAAAAAAATAGTTCAGAATTAAAATATTATCCTTCGACTTTACTTGTAAATAATAATTCCGAAATGAAGTCTACGTGATAAACATGTTAAATCGTCATTATTTAATTCCGCTCAACGTCTGGAGGTGGGGAAGGTTCTGATTGGACAGGGACACGAAGGTATTTACATCGACCTACATGTTTCAGTTCAAGTCTTGTGGAACAAACGCGCCCACGTACCGGCAGATTGAGCCTGTAGGCGTCGACGGGCTCGCGGAAGGGCCAGGCGAACTGGTGCTTCCACAGAAAGCGCAGCAGCACGTGGTGGAGGTACTGCAGCTGGTTGGTGAGGCGGCCGCCGCAGCTCGGGTCCTTGACGGGCGGCTGGGGCGGGGCCGGCGGCGCGTGGGCCGACGACAGCGGCAGGAACGGCCTCTCGAAGTCCTCGTACAGCAGGGAGGGCTTCCGGATCCGCTTCGTGCACTGCTCCATCCCGTCTCCGGACAGCCCCACAGGAACGCTGGGAACACACCGAGATGTTAGAGAAAGTCCCGCAGTGTGCTTTATTCAGGCTTTACTTTAAGATATGAACGAGAAATTGGTATAATCAGATAATGCAAGTGTCATGCAATCAGTTTTCCAAGATTCTTAGTAACAATGCACCTGATTGGTTTAAAAAGGTGACTGAATTGTTTCTACATTAGTTATTACATGATAAAAAATGCAATTTAAAATGAACAGATAAGATTTTAGTTTATATTGTTATTATTTAGCAGCTTTTGCCAAATAAATATGATTTAAAGTGAAAACACCAGCTGCTGTTACATCCAAATTTGTATTAATACCTGATTTTTGGACTTCTAAGATTATTTAAATGAAATCTAAATGGCAAATTCAAAGAGTGCTTTCTCATAAATGTTGTTACTAACTGTTTACATATCATTTAAATCAGACATGTCAAACTCAGGCCCAGGGGCCAAATTTGGCCCACGATATAATTACATCAGATCAAATCTGTATTAGCGCTGCCCGCCGGTTACAGATAGGCTATAGAGACATTATTTATTTAAAATGTTATTATTTTACGTTTTGTTTGTTCTGGATTCAGTGTTCAAACAAAAGGTGTAATATTACAGATCTCGAAAGAAGAGAAAACATGCAGATGTTGTTCAGATTTTTCAATAAATTTTTTATTTGACCCATGACTTAGTCCCAGTTTTTAATTTTGGCCCTTTGTGAATTTGAGTTTGACACCCCTGATTTAAATAACCTTAAAGGTCCAGAGATCAGATTATAATCAAATTTTGGTGTAAATAATGACACGTTCAGGAGCATCTCGTGTATTACAATTTCCTCCTTTTTCTGTATCAATCGGGAACAGCTTTACATCAAATGCAGAATCCAACCACCAATTTTCATATTACTAGTTTATAACAACTGTATCTGCAAATGTTAACGTTAACCCGGTTAAACAAAACACCACCAATGTAAATACTATGAGTAAATAACAGATAATTACACGAGTCCAAAGGATTACGCAGCACACTGGAGCTGTCAGTGTGCACCGCGTGGTTCTGCGCCCCACCCTCCTGACTGTAAACAACTCCAACAACTCCACCTGACACGATCTGGTGTCACTACGAGACTGACAGCACAGAAACACAGATTCAAGGTGACCAGACGTCTCTATTTCCCAGGGACAGTCCCAGTTTTGAGCCGTGTGTCCCCTGTCCCAGCAGATTTATACAAAACCATGAATTTATCCCAATTTATACAAGAAATTTCCCTATTTTTGACCAAATTTGATTCCGGCCAACAGTAAAGAGAAGCTTGACCTGTCATTTGTTTAAGGTAAAACACAAAAAAAAATGCCCAAAACACAAAGAAAATGTGACTACACTGTCTCACATGTTAGTCCTGTGTAAGTCATGAAAGCGCAGAATTGTTTTTCTAAATTACACACTCATTTCACAGTTTTGTTATTACCAACCACCTCAAACCAGAGACGTTTCAGTTTTTTATTTTGTAAATCTAGTCCCCCCCACAAAGATTCTACTATTTACATTCAGTGTTGGGAAGTTTACTTTTAAAATGTAATCCCCTACAGATTACAGACTACATATCCCAAAATGTAGTTTGTAAACAGAATCCATTAAATTACTTAAAGTGAGTAATGTAATCTGAATACTTTGGATTACTTGATTTTCTGTAGAGAAACAAAGACGAGGAAATCTTCACATAAAACGTTTTGTCTGATAAAAGAAAATTAAAAGCCCAGATTTTACTGAACCAAATTAAAAATATTGATCGAAGACAAGGAAACACGGGCCGCGCGGCATGGTTTTGTCCGGTTAAATCCTGGTTAAATCCTGTTTTAGACCTGGTTTTAGACCTGGTTTTAGACCTGGTCTAAGATCTGGGTTTAGATCTGGTTTTAGACCTGGTTTTAGACTGGGTTTAGACTGGTTTTGGTTTTAGACTGGTTTTAGACTGGTTTTAGACCTGGTTTAGAGGTTTAACCTGGCAATGGCAATGACAAAAATTACCGAAAAAAAAAAAAAAAAAAGGAATATAGCCCAAAATGTGAAAACAGGAAAATCCCGCCGTGTAATCCATTTATTTCAACAAAGTAACTGTAATCCAATTACCACTCACTGATACAGTAACTGTAACTGAATACAGTTACTCGTAATTTGTACTCTGATTACATAACTCCAGTACATGTAATCTGTTACTTCCCCAACACTGACGGGCGACAATAAAAACGAACATGAATTTGGATTATGACTATGGGGCAGGACCACAGACTGTGTAGTAGAAGAACAGTACAGAAGGGTCACCAGATGATTCGTGTTTATCCGAGACAGTCCCAGTTTTGAGCAGATTTATCCAAAACCACTAATTTTTCCCACTTTTACACAAAAAAAGTCCCTATTTTTGACATATTTGATCCCTGCCAACAGTAAAGAGAGGCATAAATTTACATTTGTTTATTAAAAAAACACTTAAAACTGCTTAAAAATGCCCAAAACGCAGAGAAAATGTGACTCACATTAGTGTCGAGGGCGTAACTATTCTCCTCAATTACGCGCTCGTTTCACAATTTTATTATTACAAACCAACTTAAACTAGGGATGCCCCAGTTTTTTTATTTAGAAAATCTAGTCAGTGTATGTATAATAGAAAAACAGAATATATATTTGTAGTTTAGGGGCAGGAAAAGCCGTTATTCCCGTTAGATTCTGTACCTGTCACCTGCGCCAGTGCAATGAATGAACAGGTTTGTCTTCCATTCCGTGCACAGCTAAAACTCAGAGAACCAAACCGCTAATTTATTTTTATTTTCTTCACCTAATTCCCCTTTAACGATCGTGTGCATGTTATAAACTCATAAAGCGTCCACGGAAACGCCAAATGTCCAATGCGAACATGACGCACGGACACGGAGAAAGAGCCGAGCCGAGCTAGCTAACGCCTCCCGACCAAAACAACAGCAGCGCGGGCGGGAGCGGCGGTCGGTCCCCGGGGCGGTTCGGTTCTCTCTCTCCGGTCCCCAGAGGCGGGCTGGAGGGGGGCGTGTGCGTGTGTGTATCCCCGGGGGGCGCCCTTACGTGTTGTGGGGCTGTTTGACGGGAGGCTCCATCCAGCCGCGGCGGGGGAACACGGTGGTTCTGTCTGCGCAGCTCCTCCTGCACTTTCCCCCCCGAGTGCCGCTGCCCAAATGGCGCCCAAGCACTTCCGCTATGCGCTGTTTATACCCGTCACGTGGGGCTACCGTGTGCTTCCTGTCGCGTGACGAGAATTCGGCCGTTTGATTGGTTACTACCCGCCGCCAGACGGTGTTATAGTTTTTTTTTCTTTATTATCTTTTTTTATTTATTTATTTATGTATTTGTTATAATAAATAAATGTATTTATTTAAACAAATTATTAAACGTTCTGATTGTAGGTATTTTTACTATTTTTTTTCTCAAATATCATAATTGAGAGTTAAATGTAATTAAGTTATAAAAGTGAAAAATGTCCAAAAGCTTTTTTTTTTTAAAATAACATTTCAGCAAAAACATTGTGGTCCAAAAGCGAGAAAAATTATCTAATTATCTGACAAAGGCTTTTTTTAGAGTTAGGGTTAGTTATTTTTAAAAAAAATAAATAAAATTTTTTTTAAAAAGCTTTTGGACATCACATTTCACTTTTATTTTGCTGTTCCTTGCATTTCCACCTCTACAAGAACTTTGGTGTGCGTTTTCTCTTTTATCGTGTATTATTTATTTATTTATTTATTTATTAAAAGTGCTTCTGATTATAGTTTTTTTTTTTTTTTTTGTCAAATATCATAAATGTAATTAACTTATAAAAGTGAAAAATGTCCAAAAGCTTTATCTTTTTTTTTTTATTCAGCATTTAATTTTTTTATTTTTTTAACCAAAGTTATTAAAAAAAAAAAAAAAAAAAGCTTTTGGACATTGCATTTCACTTTTATTTAGCCGTTTCTTGCATTTCCACCTCTACAAGAACTTTGGTGTGCGTTTTCTGTTTCAATTAAATTAAATTAAGTTGCCAATGTACATACCTAAAATGTACTTAAATATCAAACTGCCATTTTAAAACAATAGTTCTTTGTTATTTAAATGTGTTGTATCTATTGTATTCAATATTAATGGGCTTGTACCTGATTTTTATTAACTGTTGTTGAGATAAATGCTCTTTACGTCATGTATTCATCTCACGGTAAAAGCTGCTGAAAAAGAAGAAATAAAAAGACACAATTTCTACATTGTGCACGGCATTTTCTCAGGTAATTACTACTTGGCTTTTCATCCAGTCCATTGTTTTCCAAGAATCATGAGATATTTTCCAACAGCCTGACACTATCACAGATAATTGTCTCATTTAGAATTACAAAATGAACATATTTTATCATTTTACCTCATGCATGGAATAAAGTGGTCTTGCCTTTATTTTAGAGGTGTTTTTTGTAAATTACATTTTTGTAAGGCAACCTCACTTTTTAATTTCTTTTCAACAGTCGGAGCAGCTTTTTGGCTCGGACTTCCATATTTTCAGTTTCTCACGTGGCCCCGTGCCCACCTCTGCTCCAGACGGCTTCAAGTTTCCCAAAAAATCCAATGGGCCTTTTAAAGTAGAACATATTTATTTAGACATATATAAAAAATAATATTACAGCATAATCCCTCTAAGCAAGCGGACTGATTTTTTTTTCAATTATAAAACATTACACTAAAAATACATAAACTTCTTTGGATTTGTCCATGTTCCAAATCATTTTAAATAATACTGATGTCACAAACGTCACATCTGCAAAAGGAGCTTCTACTGTTATTGTCATTCAGTTGGTGCTGCTTCAGTAGTAACAGTATTATTACTCTACTGTAATACAGTGATAATACTACTGCACATATATACACACAGACTCGATCTTTACTAAGAAAAAGGAAAGAATCTGAAAGCCTTCAGAAAGTCTACAGTAATATTTCAAATACATACAGTACTGTGGAAAATTAATTTTTTTAAATGTAATAAAATAAAATAAATTTATTTAAATGTAATAAATAAATTTATTTCTGAATATCACAAAAATTAGTGATGTGCAAATCAAACCAAAACATACATAATCTGATGTCTGAGCCGCGATATTATAATTATTTTTGTTTTATTTAATGTTTTTTTTTTAAGTTATAAAATGTTTTAAATTCTAATTTAAATATTCACATCATACCAAATATATATATTTTTCTCTTAAAGTGGAACTGAACACCAAAACAAAAGTATAAATCTAAGTGTGTGCTGCTGTCAGTGGCCATTGCAGTATCAAGTAGTTGGTGACATCACACAGCACTGCCCCCAGGTGCTGTAGGGGCGGAGTCTGAAGTGTGAAAATCTGTTCGACCAATCACAGAGTTCCTTATACCTCCACAAACAAAATATCATAAAAAACTAATAAATACTTCTCCCTCCTCATTTTTTGCGACTCTTTTCCAACAGAAGCGATTAAAAAAAACTACTATTTGCAATTTCAAAAGTGGTTGTGGGCGGAGTTGGTGTTTTGTTTAGTTTAGTTGTTTTTTTCGGGTCTCGGGTCTCAGGTCTCAGCTCTGCTCCGTCTGTCTCTGGAAGCCTTTGTTCTGCTTCTCCACCAGCTCAGCGTAGTGTCCCTGAAGCCCCATCAGCTGGTCGTGGCGGCCCTGCTCTGGCACCGCCCCCTGGTGGAGGTACACGATGTGGTCTGCGCTCTTCACCATCTCCAGTTTATTGGAGATGAGCAGCACGGTGCAGTGGTTGGACAGATTCAGAACAGCATCATGAACCTGGAAACATCAGATAAAATGGTGTTTAAGAGTCTAAATATGTAAGAATGAACACACTGGACTTTTAAAATACATTAGAGATACAAATTTGGATCAGATTAAGATAAAAACGGTGTTTGGAACAGAGTGTCGGACTCGGGAGGAGGTAAAGAGTACTGTATACTAGAGTTGAAGTAAAAACCGCACTAAACAAGACCAAGACCAGACCAAAACCACAGGGTCCCGAGACCAGGACAAGACCAAGACCTCTGAAGGTCGAGACCGAGACAAGACTGAGACAAGACCGAGACCAAATCAAGGCCGCCTTTGTAAAATACAAAAAAATATATATGAAATTACAGTTATTTATATATCAATATTTGTTATAAATCTACCTCTATTCTATTTGATTAATGTTCATTTAAGCTTAAAATAAGCCAAGAAAACTGTTCTGCACTTAAACACTTAAACTGTGCCCATTTTTGGACCCTCACCCACAGTTTGAGAACCTCTTCTTTAATCCCGCTTCCATTGGGACGTTACAGAAAACAACTTCAAAGTGAATGAAGTGAGTTTTTTTCAAGTTCATCACATTAAAAGTCACATTCTCTCACTGGTTTTGCAGTGATATTTAACCTCTGCACTTTAACCGGCCGTAATGAAATACTCGTTTAGTGTCAGACCTCGAGTCTGAGACAAGACCGAGACCAAAACCAGCTCCATTAAGGCCGAGACAAGATCGAGTCCAAATGCGCTTGAGTCCAACCTGAGACCAACACTGTAAAAAAACAGTCTTGAGGCTGGTCTCGACTAGGGATGGGCAGGATTAGTCGATTAATCGATAACTGATCATTAAGAATTTCATCGATTACGTTCATTTTAATGGACAAACCGAATGTATGTTTGTGTGTCGTGACCAAACAGGTGTGTACATGTGTCTCTGCATCAGAAGGAGCGAGACACAAACAGTGGGTCAGTCTGTAACGAACCGAAGCACAAATGTGGATTTAACCAGGATTTGTAGAAGAAATTCCACACTTTCCGTTGCGTTGGGACAAGTGTGAGTCCATGTGCACAGTGGATAAAGCAGCACATATGTTTCTGTGTCCAGTGGGAAAAAGTTTTTCCAGGTGAGAGTCGCTCAATGTGGATGACGAGGCCCCGCCCCCCTCCCCCCGTACGCTGTCCTGGTTTTGACAAACACAAATCTGGTCACACTGACCTGTATTCACCTGAGTCATGTCTTTTAATCCAACACAAGTTGAACCACATCAGCGACACAAGAGCTGGAGTTTTATCTTCACTTAGTTTATGTAAATTAGTGATGTGGTTTTAAGTTTTGTTTCTGTGAGATTTGAACAAAACTGAATTAAACACATTATAATGTCAAACAGCTGATGTGGATCTAGAGTCGTTATGTTTATATGTCGTAAAGTTGAATTTATTGATGCAGATTAGTGCAGATAGTAATAATAATGATGATCATTTTAATATAAAAACGTTAATGATTAATCGATAATCGATCGTTAATTCTTCCGACGATCGATTAAGAAAATTTCATCGAATGCCCGTCACTAGTCAAGACCGAGACGAGACTGAGACCAAATGTGCTGGAGTCCGAGAAAAAAAAAAAGTGGTCTCAAGGCTGGTTTGGAGACCAAGTCCAGTCTCGAATACGACGACACTGCTGTGAACCCAGGGCCTGTGTGAGGAGGGGCCCCTCAAAGTCTGTAATGTTCATTCTGTGTGGGGCCACTGAGATGATAAACACCCGGGGCCCAGACTTTGGTGCTCCAGCCCTGACAGAAGAACAATAAGTACAAAATGTGACATGAATGAGGACCCCACCTGATGATGTAATCAAACTCTAAACCTCCCTGAGCCTCGGTCTGTTTGATCATCAGTGATGGGCAGAGTAAGGGATTACTGTAATCAGATTACATTTTTAGTGACACAGCAATGTCACTCGCTGCACTGAGTAATTAGATTGCAGTTATTAAACCTAGTATCTCTTAGTTACTTTTTCCCCTCACACAAAAACATGTGCACTGCAAAAAAGCTCAGCCAAAATGTAAGATATAAACACTTAAATCTGTCAGAAAATGACTTAAAAGTAGTGAAATGATCTGTCCATGCAACAAGATCGTTTTACTTGACAAGTTTATCTTAAAATAAACTTCCTCTAGACTACAATGAAGCGTCTGTGCTCAGTCTTCATGCGCTGGAAATAAGTTTATGGACGCTAAATTTGAGATAAGCAAACTTGAAACCAGTTTATGACGAGTGTTCACGGACTGATAATAAGTTCTCAGATGCTTAATTCTAGACCAAATGTTTAAAATTCTTTAAATTCTGCTAAATTCTAGATAAACAGACTTAAAACAAGTTTATGATCAGTGTTCATGGCCTGATACTAAATTCAAAGATGCTAATTTCCAGATCTAAGCACTTGAACTCAGTCTTAGATGAGAGAAGTCCGTCTGTTCTAGTTGAGTCATGAAACAAATATATGTGTTCATTTTTAAGATTATACAACCAATTCAGAGCCAGTAAGTAGATAATAAATCTGAAAACAAGATGAAGAACCTGATATGTTTTTAAAATCTTTTTAAATCCAATAAAACTGTGGTAAAAGAGTCAAAAGATCATCTGTGAACCAAAACTACACACATCTCGGTTTATAGAGACTGTGAAGGACTAAACCTAAACTCTACTTGAAATCAGGATTTATAATAGAAATCTAAAGAATTCAGGCTTTTATCAAGTTGGTTTCTGAGCTGTAACTTATAGTAATCAGTAAATTACTTGAAATACAGTAATCAGAGTAGTAGGGATGTAACAATAACCAAAATATTGTGATATCGTCAAAAGTCTCACAATAACATCGTGGGCTGTCACAACATATCGAATCACAAGTTTCTTTGCTTAAATGCAGGTTTTATAGAAGCAAAGGCTTATAAACATCAGGAACTACATCTCCCATGATTCATTTCAGCGCAGACGACATGAAGAAATATGTTTTTGACTTGAAATCATGGGATTATGACAGAAATAATTCACACCAAAATCTTGTCAAGGTATTTTAAAAACAAAAAGTGTCCCATCTTTATTTATTAGCTCCTCAAAATACCACAATAAATATCGTACCGTGAGATGCATATCGTGATATTATTGTACTGTGAGATTTGGATATTGCTAGAATATGACAATAAATGTTGGACCAAATGACTGGTTATAAAGTCAGTCTTGTTTTTGTTATGTATGATATCGTAATATCGTAATTTCGGACACAAGGAAAATTCTGCGTAACATTTATTTTGCCTGTTATTATAGAATAGAAATAGTTACTTTTTGTGTTATATCTATGTATTTACGTTTTTGTCTTTTTTTTTATTATTTAGTTTTTTGTTTTTGTTTTTTAATTTATGTTCTATGTATTACTGTCCGAAATAAATAAACATAATAAAAAATAAAATAATAAAAAAATAAAAAAAAAAAATCGTGAGCCTCCCAACCGTATCGTGAACTTTCCCATGATACTGTGATAAATATCGTACCATGAGGTTCACAGACTTGGATATCGTTACATCCCCACAGAGTAGTAATTAGAATATTTTTATAAAGAGTAAATAGTGTGACAGTTGGGCCCCATCTCTCCGTGTACCTTCTTCTCCGTCTCTGCGTCCAGGTCGCTGGTGGCGTTGTCTAAAACGAGGATCTCGGGGCGTCTGATGAGCGCTCGGGCGATGGCGATCCTCTGCTTCTGTCCTCCGGAGACCTGCCCGCCCTTCTCCCCAGCGTCTGAGAACAAAACACAAAACAGGAAACGCAAAACACAAAACAGGAAACGTGAGCAGGTGTCTTCAAAAGATCGGTCATTATCAGATGTGTGGTGTTGAAGTAAGAGTTACCGAGAACATGAATGAACAAACTGTTGGAAATGAAGACAGAAAATCACACGCTTTGAAATGAACCGATACAAAAGATTCGGCTCCTGTGAAAGAGCCGAAAGTCCCATCGTATAATCCGAATCACAACAAACGACTTAACGAGAGGGATTGGAGACTCTTGAAACTTTAGTGCGATGTTTTTGGGGAATAAAACATTTTCAAAACAATAACAGGAACCGTGTTGATCTAAATGTGACGTGTTAGAAGCAAAACAGAAGTAAAATAGTCCTTCTTTAATAAAGTGGGACAAACCTGTGCTTGTATCCGTCTGAGAGCAGTTTCGTGATGAAGTCGTGGGCACAGGCCAGCTCCGCCGCTCTCTTCATGTCCTCCTCTGAGGCCTTCTCGAACCCATACCTGATGTTCTCCTCCACCGAGCGAGCGAACAGCAGACAGTCCTGACTCACCACGGCAATCTGACAACACCAGACAGAGAGAGAGAGAGAGACGGGAGGGCATCCTGAGTAAAACCTGAAATCACACTAGTGTTGTTGGCAAGATCTCACTCATCAAGACCAAGACCAGTCCACAGGGTCCCGAGACCAGGACAAGACCTCTGAGGATCAAGACCGAGACAAGACCAAGACCACAGCTCATCGAGAGCAGTTAGTTATTTTGGCACATACTGTATATCAATGTTTTCATTTATAAATAAATGAATCGAGTCAAACCACTGAAACACAAGTTCAGTTTTGTTCTCTGCTCCGTCTGTACCTTCTGGTGGAGGTACTGGTTCTTGTAGTTCTGCAGCGGTTCTCCGTCCAGCAGGATGACTCCCTCCTGGGGCTGGTAGAACCTCTCCAGGAGCTTCACACACGTGGACTTCCCCGAGCCGTTCAGACCCACCAGAGCGTTGGTCTTTCCCAGGAGGATCTTAAAGGAGGCGCCCTGTTCACACACAAATACAAGTTGATTGTCAATTCTTCATACAAAGAATTGAAAATGAATTGAAAAAAAAAATCACTTGGGTAAAGAATTATGGGATCATTTAAAGTATTTAAAGCCAGAGTATGTAACTTTGCAGGTAAAAACAGACTAAAACAAAGCATTGTTTAAATTTGCTTGTGTTTATTGCACTGAAAGAAAAAAAAAACTAATGAAAAAACCTCTTCAGCAGGTTTGCATCTCCATAAACCTCACTCTTATTTGCCCCGTAAAGCCTCTGCCTGCTCATTTCCATGGAAATGTTGTCCTGTTGTTATAATAGTCCATGAATATTGGCATAAATATGGCATAAAACGTTTCTACGTTTTCCCTGGACGTCTCCCTCGGGAGGTGTTCATGTCCCACCAGGAGGAGGCCCCGGGGAAGACCCAGGACACACTGGAGGGACTATGTCCTCGGCTGGACTGGGAATGTCTCGGGATCAGACTGCTGCCCCCGCGACCCAACCCCGGATAAGCGGAAGAAAATGGACGGATGGACGTTTCTATCTCCATACAGAATGTTCTGAAGTATGGGTTTAACTTTCTGTTTCCATGGAATCATGCAGGTGATGTGCCACCTCCACCTCCAGAAAGTTACACACTGGAGTTTTTAAGTTATTCAATTTCTGAGCTTTTCTTGAGCTTTTGTAGAGAAACTAAACAAACTATATTGTGCAATGTGCCCATAAAACCAGAGAGTGAAGTGTGGAGCCGAGCTTTTGTCAGTTCTAAAAGGAAATAAAAAGTTCTAATCTGTACAAGAAACACTGACACCACAGATTTAAAAAAACAACAACATGATTTTAGCCGCAGCGCCCCCCCCTCCGCAGAGCGACACTGACCTTGAGCACCAGACTGCTGTCATCCATTTTGCCGTTGTAGGAGAATTTCACATTTTTAAACTCGATTTCCTTTTCCAGTTTTTCTGGGGCCAGAGTTCCGTCTGGAGGGATCTGAGGAACCCGGTCCAGATACTGGAAGATCTTCTCTGAGGCTCCGATGGCTTTCTTCACCTCGGGGTAAAAACGCATGACGGCCTGAAGGAGACGACAAAGACAGAGACGACGAGCAGCGTGAGGAGCCTGGCCTCAGATGAGATGTTCTGTTGAGTTGTGTTTGTGTTATGGACCCACCTCCACAGCCGAGGTGAACTGCAGCTCGTACAGGACGAAGGACACCAGGTCTCCTCCGCTCACGGCCCCTCGAGTCACCAGAGTCCCTCCATAGTACAGGATACACACCTTCAGAGCCAGAGTGGTGAGCTGCACACACACACACACACACAACACACACAAACAGGTGAGGAAGAGTTACAAACATAAACACAGCGCCCCCTGTTGGACGCTCACCCATGGCTCAGGAGTCACAGTTTGAAGCCGACTTTTCCTGACAAAGAACAGCTCCAAAATAACTGGGCCAAGAGTTTGGTTATAAACGTGATAAAAGTGCAGCTGTATCAGAGTTACATCGTCTCACAGACTGTGCATCATATTTTACAGCCGCTCATAAAGTGTGTGAGTCTGCACTTTGTGACAAACACTGCAGATTTGGAGTCAGACAAACTTAGACAAACATTAATCCACAAGGGAAATGATTTGGACACAGGAGTCACACATCACAATATAATATAATAACAAAGAGAACAATATAAATGGTGACAAGTTTTTGTTGTTTTTTTTTTTTTCAAAAATATTTGTTTGGTGTCAAATATGGCATAATTATAGTTTGTGTTCAGAGTTTTGCTGTAGTCCGTTCTTCTAATCATGACATAATGTCATGAGTGTGTGTGGTCCTCCTAAGGAACAGATCTGGATAAAGTGAGGAGCAGCGCACAGACGTGAGGTGAACAGGTACGATGTTCCACACAGCTCTGGGGAGTGTGTGTGTGTGTGTGTGTGTTTGTGCTGCACAGCGTCTTCTGACTGTAAACGAGCCACAGGCTGAATTAAGACTGTGACAAATCGAGTCCAAGCACCTCGAGATCAAACAAACTCACGTCTGAGATGAAGCTAGGACCTGTCTGGATTACAACAACACCAGGCGCTCACACTGTTAGTTTGAGGTACTCTGAGGTACTCTGGAGGTACTCACACTGTTAGTCCTGAGGTACTTGGGTACTCTGAGGTACTCTGGAGGTACTCACGCTGTTGGCCCAGGTGGTCCCTGCGTAGGCTGCAGCTTCCATCTTGTTGAGGCCGTAGGTCTGGTCCAGGCTGTTCCTGTAACGCTCCGTCTCTCCCTCCTCGTTGGCAAAGCTGCGCACCGTCTTCATGTTGGAGAACGTCTCTGTGGCCACCTGGTTCGCTTTGGCCAACGACTCCTGGAGCTGAGTAGAAATGGCCTGAAAAGAAAAAAACAAGAGACAAAACTCTGAAACTAAATGTGCAGGATTTGTGTGAATGAAACAAAAACACAACTCCAGGTCTGTTTGTGACGAGGAAACGACATTAGGACACACTGTCTCACACTGACCTCACGCCCCTTTGAAAGTCAGTATAATCAGGTGTATGTGTTATTTGCAGAGTCAGAGGAGCCGGTACCTGTCTGAAGTGCCCGATGAGCTCCGGTACCACCCAGATGACGGGCAGGGCCATGCAGGTGAGCAGCGTGAGCTTCCAGGACTGCCACACCATGAAGGCCAGGATGAAGACGAAGCGAGCCGAGTACCACATGAGCAGACTCAGCTTCTCACTCAGAGCCTCACTCATGTCGTTGGTGTCTGTGGTGATACGAGACACCAGCTCCCCTAAAAACAAAACACACCGGGTTTAGAATCGGGATTTTAGATTAAAGCTGCACTGTGTAAAGTCGGTCGTACACTGTGACATGTTTGGAGCTTTTTGAGCCGATTTTTCACTTGTGCGACTGTTTTTGGGATCTTTTATCTTAATCGTGCGTCGTGCTTCGTGTAGTAAACATGAGGAAACGAGAACTGATTAACACCTCGATTCGCTCCGTTCAGTCTGAGAACATGAATCATGAGCTGTGAACTTTTAACTCTGTGATTTGGTCGAACAGTTTGAGTGAAATGATCGAAAACATCGCACAGTTTACGTCCAGAATCACTTTTCTGGTACAGTGTTTGTAATTATTTTCTCCATGCAGATGTTATTGTTTTGTCCGGAGTGTTTCCCAGTATGGTTTTAGACATTTCTGTCGTCATGGAGACCAAACCAGACCAAGTTCCAGGTCAGATCTGCGGAGAGGCGACCCCGCTCACAGTCACAATGTTTGTTTTTCTTGGTATTTTTGAGCTGTAAAACCTGCACCTGTGATTGAACAAATGTAAAGTCGAGCTGTTTAATGTCACACTGCGGAACATTCCAGGCAGAGCAGTGACGTCTCCATAGAAACAAGCAGGTGATGGACCCTCCACCGGAAAAGTTACACAATGCACATTTAAGCCAATTAATGATATATAATTGTAATACTATTTTATTATATTTTTACTTGTCCACAGTGTTGGGGAGTAACAGATTACATGTACTGGAGTGAAGTAATCAGAGTACAAATGATGAGTAACTGTATTCAGTTACAGTTACTGTTTCAGTGAGTGGTAATTGGATTACAGTTACTTTGTTGAAATAAATGGATTACACAGAGGGATTGAACTGTTCCCCCCCCCCCCCCCCCCCCCCCCCCAAACCAGGACTAAAGCAGGACTAAAACCAGGACTAAAATCAGGACTAAACCACGTTTAAAACCAGGACTAAACCAGGACTAAAGCAGAACTAAACCAGAACTAAAACCAGGACTAAACCAGGACTAAACCATGTTTAAACCAGGACTAAACTAGACTAAAGAACTAAAACCAGGACTAAACTAGGACTAAACCAGGACTAAAACCAGGACTAAAACCAGGTCTAAACCAGGTCTAAACCAGGTCTCAAACAGGATTTAACAGGACTAAATCACGCCGTGTGGACCATGTCTCCTCGTTTTCTATCAATAATATTTTTAATTTGGTTCAGTAAAATCTGGACTTTTTATTTTCTTTTATCAGACAAAACTTCTTATGTGAAGATTTCCTCGTCTTTGTTTCTCTACAGCAAATCAAGTAATCCAAAGTAATCAGATTACATTACTCACTTTAAGTAACTTCATGGATTATGTTACAAACTACATTTTGGTGTGTGTAATCTGTAATCTGTAGGGGATTACATTTTAAAAGTAAACTTCCCAACACTGCTTGTACATAGACAATTGTAAAATTATGTCTCTTGTTATTTCTGCTCATTTTTAATGTATTGTTTCCATTTATGTATTATATATTTTTTCTGACCATAAGGAGGGTTTGAATAGGGCCCAGGAGAGATCACTAAATGACTCAAACACGCATAGACGACTCCAAAACCTCTTCAGGCAGGTTTTTGATGGGAGAATATTATAATATGGGACAAATCTCCAGAGTTGAGTTTGCACAAAGCCCCGTGTTTAATGAAAAAGAGCAGAGTTTTAGTCTTGTCCTCACCGGTGGTCGTGGCCTGGAAGAAGCTGATGTCCTGCTTGAGCACAGCCTGGAACACTTCTCCCTGGACGATGGTGTGGATGTGGCTCATGGTCACGTTGTACATGAGGTCACAGAAGAACTCCAGAAACGCACTGGAAACAGAACACACACCTTTTTAGTACTGTTGTTTCTTCATTATTGTGTTAAAATTTTAAAATTATAAAGTCTTCTGCAAAAGGACAAAATATTCTGTGTTTTTATAGAAAAAACTCTTGTTGCCTGTTTCGTTTGAAGTAGACCTCTGTGATTATTTTATTGTCTATTTTGTTCCAGTTTTTCTGGTTCAGTTGAATGTTGAAAAGAAAAAGAATCATTCTACATTTAAAGTCCAAACAGGCGACTTCTGGATCCTTTTATTGTTGCTTCAGTGACTGTTTTTCATGGTTTAAACTTGAGTTATACTAAATGAGATTTTTTCCTGGTTAAATAAAGGTTAAATAAAATAAATAAATAAATAAAAATTGTTCAGAGACACAATCACTCAGTCAACAATAAAATATCCTCATTAATGTTCAATAATGCTCAAATCCAACTTTACTTTGTGATTTACGACTTGATTTGGGTTATGAAGGTTTGTGACACTGGTTTACAATATGAATTCTGAACTTTGTAAACACATCAAATCACAATTCCATTTTTCCCCAAACTGTAAAGAAAACAGAATGAGCCTCAAAACTGAAAATCCAGTGAGTTTAAACCTAAAATGTGTCTCTCTGATGTGAACCGTTTCTCTCTAAACCCCAGCACCTGCTCCAGTCCTGAGTCAGTGCTAGTGCAGCCTCTGCAGCTCAGGGAAGAGGGAATTCTGGAGGTTCTGATCCTCACATGACGCCTGAACATAAACTGATTGTTGTACTATTTAAAAACAGTGTTGGAGTAACGCGTTATAAAAGTAACGAATTACAGTAATGCATTGCTTTTTGGTGTAACGCAGTAATGTGGCGTTAACAGGGAACAAAATAGTAATATTTTACTCAGTACAAATGTGAGTATCATGCGTTACAATGATTTTTTAACCTGGATTGAAAGTGGTGGGTTTTTCTTCATACAAATTTGCTAAAATCACCGCGATATCAGCAGCGGTGAAACGTTGGAGACGCGGCCGTGTAGACCTTCAGTTAACCGCGGGGGAAAGGACCAACACAGAACTCCACGCTGTTTAGACCTGGTCTAGACCTGGGTCAGTTCTGGTTTAGACCTGGTCTAGACCTGGGTCAGTTCTGGTTTAGACCTGGTTTACAGTCGTCCGAAGTGCTGTATGTTTGCAAGTTTTCTCCCCGACAAAACCCACAACGTCGACGAAACCTTCTGCACCGACAAAGGCTCCTGCGCTCGCACCCAAAAGACAGAGGAAGATGTGACCATCGCCCAAAAAGTTGGACTTCTGGACACGCTGAAGGAAGTTAGAAGTGACGCGCTGCAGCAGAGTCTTACACCGGGTCGGGTCCCCGCAAATAGTTGCTGAAATCAGGACCTTGAGCCTCGCAGCAGGGAGTCTGTCTGCGGTCACCTTCAAGCCCGTCTGGACAGTGAGTCCTGTTTTAGTCCTCGTTCAGTTCTGGTTTAGTCCTGGTTTTGTTCTGGTTCAGCTCTGGTTTAGTCCTGTTTTAGACCTGGTTTAGACCTGGTTCAGTCCATATGCATCGTAAAAGTTCAGCATCTTCGCAGTTATTTTGGTGAGAGTAACTTAAAGTAATGCAGTAGTAATGTAATGCCTTATATTTTAAATGCAGTAATATTGTAATGTAACGAATGACTTTGAAATGACAGTAATAAGTCATAAATAACACATTACAGTTTTAAAGTAACTTGCCCAACAGTGTTTAAAAACTACAAGAGCACAGACTACATACAGTTCGTTTCCTCGTGTGATAGTGTGAAAACGCCGCCCCCTGCTGTTCAGAGCGTGTAACCGTCAGTACCTGGCGATGGTCATCAGGGCCATGCGGGTGATGGCCTGGGTGAAGGCGTCGGGAGCCTCTTTGTTCATGATCCAGTCGGCGACGCGGCCGGTGTACTGAGGGAACGCCATCTCACCTGACAAACACAAAACCGAAACACAAACGCACAATCAGGACGTTCATCTCATCCACGCACGGTTTGGTAAATGTTTAACTCATCGCATAAAACAAACATAAATTAAGACAGTTTCAGTTTGTGGAACGTGACAATAAAATCTGATAATTCTATGATTTTATACAAATGTTAACAAGGGTCAAACTTACAAAAAAATACGTTTGTGTCTGTGAAAAACGCTACATAAACACAAATCTACTTCTGTTTTCTTCATGATCAGAACATGAGTAGAGTTTGTTGTGTGACTAATGTGGCTCGTTGTTTCCTTTAAGTTTTGCTCTTTCTTCCCTTGATAGTTGTGGATAAATTGTTCACATTTACACACAAACTTTTACACACAAACATTTTGACACAGAAAAACATGAATCGGAAGTTCCACAAACCTCCAGCGGGACAAAGTTTAATGTCGTTTCCTCGTCACAAAAAGACCTGGAGTTGTGTTTTGTTTCATTCTAACACACGAACCCTGCAGATTCATATTCAGTTCTTCTCTCAAAACTGAAAACACTGTTCCACCTTGTGATGTCATCATGTGGTGCTACAGGACGACGCGCTCCACTGCATTTTTAAACTCCACGCACCTTCACTAGAATCATTTGGATGATTTCAGCTCTGGAATTGCCGATCTCGACTGAACTAAAGGTAAAAGTCGACTTGAAATCACTACATCATGACATCACAAGGTGGAACAGAGCGTTTTGAGCTTTTGAAGATAATAAAAAGTTACTCAAACGTGTGAATGAAACAAAACGCAACTCCAGCTCTGTTTTTGAGAAGGGAATGACATTAGAACACGACTTAAAGCTCATTTTAAACACACTTTCACGTTTGTATTTCTGCCTCAGATTCGCCGCTCACTCACCAAACGAGGAGAGGACGACCATGACCAGCACCGCGGTGAACCTCCCGGAGTACGGCCGCATGTATCCCACAAGCCTCTGCAGGCGGCGGTCGGCTTGGGCCTCTTCGGGGGCGGCGCGTTGGAAACAGGAGCGAAGGGAACGAGCGGAGGAGACGAGCAGAGGGAAGACGTGACGGTTCCAGTAGACCCAGGCCAGAGCGGTGACGCCGTAACCCTGCAGCACCTGAACACGAAAACAGACACAGGTAAAACACTCAAGATGGAATCTGTACGGCTTGAAAACTTTCTGTCTTCACGGAGACCAAACTAGACTAAGTTACAGGTCAGATCTGTGGAGAGGCGACCCGCTCACTGTCAGAATGTCAGAATGAGCCATAAAACCACCTGTAACTGAATAAATGTAAAGTCGAGCTGTTTAATCGCCAGATTTATATGAGAGCTTTAATTCTGAATAAAAATAATTTTAATTCTGAATGAAAATTAATTCCATTTTAAAAAAAGACCACGTAAACACTTAATCCTAATGAAAATGGAATTAAACTTCATTCCAAAGTAAGTTCATTTTAAAGCGGAACTGATTTATTTTAGCTGACAGACGTAAAGTGTGATGAGACAATTCTCCAGCTGCTGCTTCGCAATTATCATCGGAACCACTGCGGGAAAAGTTTGGATGGTGTTTGTGTCCGTGGAGGAAACGACAAATCGACATGACAGAAAAGCTGGGAGCAGCTCAAGTGTGTGTTTTCTTCTCAAAGACGTAAATCTGTTGGTGTCTCTGTCCAATCAGAACCTTCCCCACCCCCAGACGCTGAACGGAATTAAATAAACGTGATTTAACAAGTTTTCCATGTAAACCTCCATTTGGAATTATTATTTACATGTAAACTAGGAGAATATTTTAATTCAGAACTATTTAATCGGAAATGTTAATGATCAGAACAATTAA
>NW_026571447.1:40761814-40779314 GCF_026225935.1 Boleophthalmus pectinirostris
CAGCAGCCTCCTGTGTGTGTGTGTGTGTGTGTGTGTGTGTGTGTGTGTCGTTGTATGCTGCTTTCTGTTGCTGTATGTGGCTGTGTGTTACTTTATGTCACTTTGTGTTACTGCATGTCACTGTGTATTGCTGTAATGTGGTACTGTATGTCATTTTGTGTGGCTTTATGTCGTTTTGTGTTACTGTGTGTCACTTTGTGTTACTGTACGTGTCACTGTACGTTGCTGCATGTCGTATTATTGTATTTTTCTGACTTTCTGAAACCAGTCAGACAGTATCTCCTTCTTCAGCTGCTGCAGAACAGACCTGAGTGTGTGTTTCTGTGTCGTAGTTTAGTAAAGCGTGTGTTATTGTGTTATAGTTTAGTAAAGTGTGTTGCGTTGCTGTCACTTTCGCTTTCTCCTGCGCACTCCTTTTACGGGAAACGATCGAAACAAAACAGTTAGAGGCTTTAATATCTACATAACTCAAAAAAAGATGATGTCGTGTGAAGATTTTGTTCCTTTCCACTTGTAAAACAAAAGCGTGAAAATGTCTGAAACTCCCTGAGACTCAGAAAGACGCACGACCCAAACCAAAACAGAAAGGAGACAAGAACCCGTCCATGCGCCAAACTTTTCACGCATTTTTATCTTTAGGACGCGCGTCTGATGGCGCAGATTAAAAGTACTGGTGTCAAAGTTAAGCTAAGATCTTGGTTCGGGTCCAAAACAGCAGAAAAACCGACAACAACCCAAATGCTACAGCGCTTTAGCCACACTCGGATCGTGCGTCAGAGCGCGCGTTCACCTCTGGATTCAGAATAAAACTATTTACTGTAACTTACCGTGGTTTAATTAGTGTCCCGGGAGGTAAGAGTCAGAAAACAGAAGGAGTTGTTGCTCTCTCCAAAAAGCAGCTCCTTCTCCAAGCAACGCGCTCCTCGGACTGACGCCGGACCAAAGCGAAACCGAAACTTTTACGCACGGTTTGGGTTTGGGGAGCGCGCGGGGAAAGTCCCACACGCACCAAAACACGAGCTCCTGAAGTGGACGTGCGCTGTTATCTGAAATAAATTAAGATTACTGGGTCTAACATGACGTATTTACTGTTTTTTTATCGTTTTCTTGAACTCGTTTGTGATGGAAAAGCTGCAGGACCGGCATGGTGCGTTCAGGTGCATTTGGTAATTTTACGACACACTTTTTTTTTCTTTTTTTTTTTTTTTCTTTTTTTACATATGCGTCTGGAATATTCCTTTATTAGCCTATATTTATCTGCGTTTATTCAGTTACAGATGTTTGCTGCTGCGGATGTGCTGAAATTACGAGTGTGTTGTGTTCAAGTGCTTTTGTTGTCGTAGTGAAACGTGGCGGAACTTGAACTGTTATTTATTATTTACCCCAAAAAATATTACATTTAAACAATAATAATGATATTTTTAAAATATTTTTATTACTTTTAACAAATATTTGATAATGTATTAATTTATTTTTAAAAACAAATGTAAATTGTGAAGTTATTAAAATGATGTATGTCACAGCTTTATGTTTGTTTAGGCTCCAAACGAACAAACTAACAGCAGAACGTTTAACAGAATGAAGTGTTTAGGTTTAGTTAGTTAGTTAGTTAGTTAGCTGACTAGTTGGTTTGTTGGTTAGTTAGATAGTTAGTTAGTTCTCACCGTTCACGACACTTTCGCTGCTTTTCCGCGTGATAAAAAGTCAAAGTTTCTCTCATGTCGGGGGCTCGTGGATCAGTGGAAATGTCGTGTTCATGTGCAATTTTGATGTCAGTTTTTAGTATTTACGATCATTTCCATAGGACGTGAAGGCACCAGCACATGTTACTACTGACAACACTGTGGGACATTACAGTCAGAGCAATGACATCTCCATGGAGACGAGCAGGTGTCGAACCCTCCACCAGCACTTTGAGATTTCTATCAATGTAAAGTGTAAAATAAATAACTTATAATTTAGTAACTGTTCTCTCTGGAGTTTCCTCACCGCTGGAGGCGCTGCTCCGATTTATTCACTTCCTGTTTATTTTCCGTCGTGCGTCAGACGCCAGCAGAGGGCAGCAGAGCGCGCTACACCTCCTGATTCATTTATTAAAATACCGTTATTATTTCAAACTTTTTTACACTTTACATAATAAAATAAAATTACATGAAGTGAAACATGAGCCCAGTGATGTTTTTAGTTAATTAAAGAACAATTTAAAGGTGCTGTATCTCATTTTTTTCTTCTTTTTTTTTTTTTTTTTTTTTAGAAAACATGAAAAACAGAACTAGTTCATTTTTAGTCATTAGTTAGTTTCTATTTTTGACCAATCTGATCCTGCCAACAGTAAAGAGAAACATAAACTGTCATTTGTTTTGGTAAAATACAGAAAAGCTGCTTTAAAACGACCAAAACACAAAGAAAATGTGACTGTACTGACTCATGTTCATCATGAATGGGCCAAGTGAAGAATATTTTCCTAAATAAAATTGTGAAACGAGTGCGTAATTATTATCAACCACCAAAAAAAAAAAAAAAAAAAAAAAAAAAAAACTAAACTCAGATGTTCCAGTTTTTTATTTTGAAATTTTGGTCACCCTTTGATAAAATAACATTAGATGAAGTAAAACATGAGCCGAGTGATGTTTTTAACTAATTAAAGCACAATTTAAAGGGACTGTATCTGATTTTTTCTGTTTTAAAAATGTGGAAAACAGAACTAGTTCATTTTAAACAGTTCTCCAAAGTTCTTCCTCACTTCTCTTCTGCACTCAGAGCGTCCGAGTTACTCGCCACGATGAGTTTAGAAGCACTTTTCACAACTTTGAGACCAGAGTGGAGTTCTGCAATCAAGTTAAATCTAACAATAAAGCACATTTTTCCTAATTTGAATAATAAAACTCTTTATAATTATATGCAGGACTCACTTTGAACTAAGACAGTGTGACCAGTCGTCCCTGTTTCCTCAGGACAGTCCCAGTTTTGAGTCTGTGTCCCCTGCCCCACAGATTTATTCAAAACCACAGATTTGTCTCAGTTTTATACAAAAAATGCCTCAAGTGTTTCTATTTTTGACCAATTTGATTCCTGCCAAAGGTAAATAAACATAAACTGTCATTTGTTTCAGTAAAATACAGAAAATCTGCTTAAAAATTCACATTTTCTTTGTGTTTTGGACTCTCAAAACACAGGCTCAAAACTGGGACGTCTGGACTCTAACACGGGCCACAAAGCCGTTTAAAGTTTTATTGTCTTCACGAGGACCAGGTGAGTTAAATAGAGCTTTATTTTATTTTTTGATTGGATATGTTTTTTAGTTTTGTGCAGCTCTTTGGAAATTGTAGAAATAAAGTGAACTGGATCAAACTGTTTCCATGTAAAGTTTTGTAAAGGAGGAAAAAGGCTGGAGACTCCTGTTTTCTAACAATAGTAACAATTCACACGCAGAGACACAGAGAGGACACAGAGAGGACACCAGTGGACACAGTGTGGACACCTGTGGACACAGAGAGGACACAGTGTGGACACAGAGAGGACACAGAGAGTGGGACACAGAGAGGACACAGTGTGGACACAGAGAGGACACAGAGAGGACACAGAGAGGACACAGAGAGGACACAGAGAGGACACAGTGTGGACACAGAGAGGACACAGAGAGGACACAGAGAGGGACACAGAGAGGACACAGAGACACAGAGAGGACACAGAGAGACACAGACACACAGAGTGACACAGAGACACAGAGAGGACACAGTGTGGACACAGAGCGGACACAGAGAGGACACAGAGAGGACACAGAGAGGACACAGTGTGGACACAGAGAGGACACAGAGAGGACACAGGACACAGTGTGGACACAGAGAGACACAGAGACACAGAGGACACAGAGGACACAGTGTGGACACAGAGAGGACACAGAGAGGACACAGAGAGGACACAGTGTGGACACAGTGTGGACACAGTGTGGACACAGAGAGGACACAGAGAGGACACAGAGAGGACACAGAGAGGACACAGTGTGGACACAGAGTGGACACAGAGTGGACACAGAGAGGACACAGTGTGGACACAGAGAGGACACAGAGAGGACACAGAGAGACACAGAGACACAGTGTGGACACAGTGTGGACACAGAGTAGACACAGAGTGGACACAGAGCAGAGACACAGAGACACAGAGAGGACACAGTGTGGACACAGAGAGGACACAGAGTGGACAGACACAGTGTGGACACAGAGAGGACACAGAGAGGACACAGTGTGGACACAGAGAGGACACAGTGTGGACACAGAGTGGACACAGAGAGGACACAGAGTGGACACAGAGAGGACACAGAGAGGACACAGAGTGGACACAGTGTGGACACAGAGAGGACACAGAGAGGACACAGAGAGGACACAGAGAGGACACAGAGAGGACACAGTGTGGACACAGAGAGGACACAGAGAGGACACAGAGAGGACACAGTGTGGACACAGTGTGGACACAGAGTGGACACAGAGAGGACACAGAGAGGACACAGAGTGGACACAGACAGAGAGGACACAGAGTGGACACAGAGTGGACACAGAGAGGACACAGTGTGGACACAGTGTGGAGAGGGACACAGTGAGAGAGACACAGAGAGGACACAGACACAGAGAGTGACACAGTGTGGACACAGAGAGGACACAGAGTGGACACAGAGTGGACACAGTGTGGACACAGACACAGAGAGGACACAGAGAGGACACAGTGTGGACACAGAGAGGACACAGAGAGGACACAGAGTGGACACAGTGTGGACACAGAGAGGACACAGAGAGGACACAGAGAGGACACAGTGTGGACACAGTGTGGACACCTGTGGACACGTCTTTAATCTATTTAAGTCTCTCCTCACACTTGGACTGAAAACTGCTGCTCTTTGAACTCCAAACTGTTTCCTGTGTTTCCTGCTCGTCACATGAGCTCAGCAGGCGGCGGCGCAGATGATCTACACCCTCCTGCTCAAGACTGAAGAGAAGAGAAGAGAAGAGAAGAGAAGAGTGACACCTGCAGCCGCTCACGAGGCAGAGCCAGTGCAGCCGCTGCAGCTCAGGGGGTTGAGTTCTGGAGACACAAGGTCAGAGGCGACTGTAGTAACTTTAGAACAGTAAGAGCTCAGGACACACAGTAGGGAGTTTGTTTTTATCCATCCATCCATTTTCTTCCGCTTATCCGGGGTCGGGTCGCGGGGGCAACAGTCTGAGAAGGGCCTCCCAGACTTCCCTCTCCAGACACGTCCTCCAGTTCTTCCGGAGGAACCCTGAGACGTTCCCAGTCCAGCCCAGAGACACAGTCCCTCCAGTGTGTCCTGGCTCTTCCCCGGGGCCTCCTCCCGGTGGGACATGAACACCTCCTGAGGGACACGTCCAGGAGACATCAGAACAGATGCCCGAGCCTCAGCTGGCTCCTCTCAATCTCAATGTGGAGGAGCAGCGGCTCTACTCCGAGCTCCTCCCGTGTGACTGAGCTCCTCACTCTGTCTCTAAGGGAGACGCCCAGACGCCCTGCGGAGGAAACTCATTTCGAGCGCTTGTATCCACGATCTCGTCCTTTCGGTCACTACCCAGAGCTCATGACCAGAGGTGAGAGGAGGAACGTAGACTGACCGGAGTTTGTTTTTAGATTCTCTAAATTAGAATCCTGCATTTGTTTCCATATCTGACTGAAATATTTGGGTCAAAATTTTATGTAAATGAATATTTAAAGGAGCTAAAGACACTTGAAAATGTCTCCATGGCCTAAACTAGAACATAGAGACAAATAAATTTTATTTTATTCTGCAAACACAAACTGAAACTTGCATAAAAATTACTTTAAAAATCCATAAAGTTCATAAAAAGTATTTTTCAGTCTATAAATCACTCACAGGGTTAAAATTTCAGAGTAAAACTTTTCAGAGTTGTTTTTAACACAAAAAGTGTTATTTGAACTCTTTGAAAGTTAAATGTGTGTTGGAGTTGGGGTGATTTACCAGAGTTGATTTGGTTGAAGTTAATTCAACTTCCTTTAGTGTTAATTTGTCTTCTCCCTCCACTTCAAACTCCCTCCAGAGTAGAACCAGTTTGAACCAGTTTTGTTCAAAAAATTTCAATTTAAATTAACTCAAATAAAGTGTAAAAATAAAAGTCATCTGTGTGTTGTTGAGTTAAATCAGGATAACTCTACAAAGTGTTATCTGTTTACTCTCTAAACGTTCATTTAACTCTGGATTTGGAGTAAAACAGGAACTTTGGTCCAGTTTTACTTAATGAACATTTCCCAAAAAAAAAAGTTAAATTAACTCTACAACAGAGTGAACTCAGATAAACTCTGAGAAAATGTTTAAATTGATTCTGTGACAGTCAATTATAACACTCCACTTTTTTTGTTTGTTTGAATAATTTAGTGATCTCTCCTATCTTCATTAAAGGAATTGAAAGAGATAAAAAGAGCATAAAAAAAACACCAGAAACATTAGATTTAGTTTTTTACACACAGGCTGTTCAAATCGATAAAAAGGAACATGTGACGTGTTACAGTTCATGTTTTACAGAAGTGGAACATCTTTAGAGTCTCGTCTTAAACGTGAGTCCGTAAAACTTCAATAAATCGATGCCAAACAGCAGCCGCATATTTGAAAAGTAAAATGACGCAGTGAGTCCGGCTGACCTTCTATTCTTATGCACACAGTCGCAGGAAGTAGTCCAGTATCCTGTGGGCTGTGAGAAAGACCGGGCTGTGGACGCGCTCACTCCTGGTCCCGCTCTGGTCCTGGTCCCGCTCTGGTCCCGGTCTGGTCCTGGTCCTGGTCCTGGTCTGGAGCCTCGGGGGGACATGTCGGGCCGTTGGTCCCTGAGGACGCTCCTTCTCCTGGGGCTGAGCTGGAGCGGCCAAGGTAAGAACATCACACACAACATCATTTTAACACAGGTTTTTAAAAAATCAGGTTTGTTTTATCATTTTCACAAACAGGTTTTGTCACAGTGAGCAGAACGTGAAGATTCTAAATAATATTTTTATTGAAACAAACTTTGGGCACATGTTAAAACGTAAAATGTGTTTCATCACCACAAAACTGAACGCAGGTTGGGACTAAAGCTGGAACTAAACCAAGACTAAACCAGGACTAGACCAGGACTAAAACAGGTCTACATCAGGACCAGGGTCACACCAGGACTAAAGTGTGAACATGTGCACAGAAAAAAACAATATCTAGGTAAATTAAAATGACTTAAATTAAGAACATTTGACTTTATTTGAGGCGATTCAACTTTACGAGTCAAATGGAATAATTTTTTTTTTTAATTCAAGCAACATTTGATTTTGTTTCTTATTTTAAGTGCACAGAGTTGTAGTTTTTCTTATTTTAGATGTATTTTCATATTTTAAACACAGAAAGTCTCGCTCCTTTGTCAGATCATTTTACTCGTCGAGTGAAATTTACTCAAATCATGATCAAACTTTCTTAATTCACGTCGTCTTGACTTGGACAGATTTAGTTTTTTTTTCCGTCTGTAACTTTTCTGTAGAAGCTTTTCTCCGTGAAGCTCTTATTTATTTCTTTGTGTGTAATGTTCCACAGTGTGGCATTAAAGCTGCACACACGTTTGTCTTTAGTCTCAGTTTATGTTCAGGCTCATGTGAAGCTCAGAACCTCCAGAATTCCCTGTTCCCTGAGCTGCAGCGGCTGCACTAGCGCTGCCTCAGGACTGGAGCAGGTGCTGGAGTTTAGAGACACTTCAGGTCACAGAGAAACGTTTTAGGTTTAAACTCACTGGATTTCAGTTTTGAACCAACAACTCAAACAGGAGTGTGAGGCTCATTCTGCTTCTGATTCATACAAAACTGAACATCACAACAAGTGTTTTTGTGATTAAGAATAAATCTACATTAGTGAGTGTTAAAATTCACTCTCACAGAATCAATTTGAACATTTTCTCAGTGTTTATCTGAGTCACTCTGTTGTAGAGTTAATTTAACATTTGTGTAAATGTTCATGAAGTAACACTGGACCAAAGTTCCTGTTTAACCCCAAATCCAATGAGTTAAATGAATGTTTAGAGAGTAAACAGATAACACTTTGTAGAGTTATCCTGATTTAACTCAACAACACACAGAGGGGTTTTATTTTTACACTTTATTTGAGTTAATTTAAGATGAAATTATGAACAAAACTGGTTCAAACTGGTTCTAATCTGGAGGGAGTTTGAAGTGGAGGGAGGAGACAAATTAACACTAAGAGAAGTTGAATTAACTTCAACCAAATCAACTCTGGTAAATCACCCAAACTCCAACACATTTAACTTTCAAAGAGTTAAAATAACACTTTTTGTGTTAAAAACAACTCTGACACACATTTTAACCCTCTGTTTCTGCTGTATTGAGTTAAATTTATGGAATTTCAGATAAATCTTACATACACAGTTTCCTCAAGAAAACATGACCTGTGTTTAGGTCAACTGCAAATTTCTCTGATCTGGACAAGATTTTAAAACTTATATCAGGTTCTTCATCTTGTTTTCACATTTATTATCTACTTACTACTTCTGAATTGGCTTCATTCTAGTCTAGAGGTTGTTTATTTTAAGAAAACTGATCAGTAAAATGATCTTGCTGCACGGACACATTATTTTTCTACTTTTAAGTCATTTTCTGATAGATTTAAGTGTTTAGATCTTCTTACATTTGGCCAAGTGAACTGGAACAGTGGAAACACGACTACAACTCCTTTAAAATGAAACAATTCCTTTTTTTTTGGACACTTCCCATAGGAAAAATGTGTTGCTCATCTGCTGTTCAATCTCATTTCTTGAGATAATTTTGAGCTTCTCATATTCGTATCATTTTGTGATCATTTCTCCCTTAAGAACAAGAGATGATCCCTCAGTCTACATGAGGGAGTTACTGCAGCACTAGACTCCCCCCAGAGCCTGAGATCAGACCAGCTCCTGTTGGTCGAGCCCAAAACTCGGCTCAAGACGAGAGGAGACAGAGGTTTTTCTGTGGCAGCGCCCAGACTGTGGAAGTGCCTTCCTCCTGCTGTCAGATCCTCTCAGTCTGTAACACAGTTTAAGACAAGACTGAAAACTCACCTCTTCTCCCTGGTGTTTAGTTCGAGCTCGTCAGTTTATCTTGTTGTTTTTATTGTAGTTTTAACATGTTTTCTGTATATCTGTATGTGTAACTGTTTCTTCTGTGCTGTTGACTTGTATGTGAAGCACTTTGGTCAACTGAAGCTGTTTTAAATGTGCCATAGAAATAAACTTGAATTGAATTGAATAAAAAAGACGAGACATCAATAAGACAAAGGAGTCTGAGCTGAGATCATCAGATGAACAACACTTGAGGAGTGGAATAAACAGAGCAGATCTCATAATTGTATCTGATCTCAATGATGAAGGAGAATTAAAGAGAACAACATGAGATGAATGTAAGACTTTTATTATTATATTTTTATTTATTTAAAGAGACAGTGACAGAGCACAACACACATGAACCTGAACAGGAGAGATGTTTGTTCAGGTTGTAGCACCACAGCTCATTTCCACCTGTCGTCACTGGGCAGGTCCATTGATTGATTTTATTTAATTGACCTGAGTTTTCAGCTCTCAGTTCTTCTTCCTGGAGACCTGGAGCATGTTTTGGGTTAATGGAGAAACCGAAATGCCTGGAGGAAACTCATCCAGACACGAGGAGAAACATACAAACTCCACACAGAAAAGCCCGGGCGACCAGGGGATCGAACCCAGAACCTTCTTGCTGTGAGGCACTGTGCTGTTATGAGACAAATCTGAGAACTGAGATAGTGACAGAACTGAGACAGAACTTCCATATAAAGATATCAAATAGAAATATATTTAAAAGCAGCACAATCTCATTTTTCTCTGAGCTGAGATCAAGATCAGAGACAGAACTCAGACGATGTTCATGATGAGACTTTTTTCTCAGGAGAAAACCACTTTGGTCTCGATTAGAGTTTATTTATATTTAGGAGATGTAAATGTGGGTTCGGTCAAGTGGTAATGGAGGGAAAACAGGGGCAGATTATTCAGAAACTAGAGGAACTATTGAAATAAGTAAAGTATCAGAATGTAGGAAAGAGTTACACTCCAACAGGGTCAAGTTAAACCTGTGAGATTCTTTCAAGTTCAAGACAAAAAATTTAAAAACTCCTGTTGGTAACGGAGGGAATGAAATATGCAGCACTTTTTGGTCAATAAATCCAAACAGTGATAACTCTTGGTTCTCACTTCCATATCCTTAACAAACTGGTTTGAATATTTGCTTCATATAGTTTTCTACCATATGGTACAAGATTAGGTTGAAAAACCTCTGACTTTTTGACTCATGAGATTTTTTATTAAGAAAGTTCATGGTAACGGAGGGAAAAGTAACGGAGGGAAAATTGTACAAACAAGTAGAAGGTGCAGGATTTTACATCATTTGTCGCTTTTTTCTTCTGAAAACTTTTAATATTACTTCAAAATGAAAGAAACTATTTCTATAAAATATGTCAGTCCTTCCAAGAACATTTTTATCATTTTAAATACATTTTTTTTTTTAAATCCTGTCCCTTCATCAACAGTTCAAAGATGGAATAACACAAGATATGATGAAATACAAACATTTATTTACATGATTTTTGGGTCTTTGAAATTTGGGAAATAATTTTTGTTCCATGTTTCATACATGGTCTGTTTAAAACGGATGGAACTTTAGAACCAAAAATGGAACAGAAAAAAGGTCAACAGTTTGATAAACTCGAGTACATATGTATCTGTTCAATACACTTTTATATCAGATGAATTCACTTGAAGTTTTGGTCTTGTTGTTTACTTCTGTTTGACCTGGGCCCAGTGACATAAATAAAATCTCATCTTTTCATCTTGTTTTGCTGTGGGCAGATTTTAATAATAAATCAAATGAAGAGTAAAAATACAGACAGATAAAGGACAGAGACACGTCCAGCAAGAAGAGAAAAGAGGCAGATGTTTTAGATAAATAATGAAGGTGATGTGCAGGAGATAAAGTGCAGAGTTCAGCCTGGACAGAGGAAAGTCTGAGGCAGTTTTGGAGTTTCTGCTTCACGTGTTTATGGAATTTTCTTTTGTGTGTTGATTTCCCTGACGGTCTGAGGAAGAAGCTGTTGTGTCGTTCATTCACACACACGTGTTTGAGTGACTCTTTATTATGAGTCTGTCTCCATCTCCACAGCTCTAAATGCTCTGATCCACCTTGTGATGTCAGTCCGTGTGTCGTTCGTTCGTTCTATTTTCAAAATAAAACCAAAAATAAGAAAATAATGAAAAAAAAAAAACTATTTTCTTCATTATTTGTCTCCAAAACCAAAATGAAAAAACAGATAACGATTCATTTTTTCAGTTTTCGATTTTGTGTTGAAATGAAAAATGGAAAAAAACAGATAACGACCGTTTCCTGTTTCTGAAACTTAAACTGTGACACCGAACTGAACCAGGACTGAACCAGGACTAAACCAGAACCAGACTGAACTGAACCAGGACTAAACCAGGACTAACCAGGACTGAACCAGGACTAAGACTGAACTAACAGGACTAAACCAGGACTGAACCAGGACTAAACCAGGACTGAACCAGACTGACTGAACCAGGACTGAACTAAACAGGACTGAAACACTGAACCAGGACTGAACCAGGACTCCAGGACTAAACCAGGACTGAAGAGGGACTGAACAGGACTGAACCAGGACTAAACCAGGACTGTGAACCAGGACTGAACCAGGACTAAACCAGGAACTGAACCAGGACTGAACCAGGACTGAACCAGGACTAAACCAGGACTGAACCAGGACTCCAGGACTGAAACCAGGACTGGGACTCAGGACTAACCCAGGACTGAACCAGGACTTGAACCAGGACTAAAGACTGAAACTGAACCAGGACTGAACCAGGACCCAGGACTGGACCAGGACTGAACCAGGACTGAACCAGGACTCCAGGACTCCAGGAAAACCAGGACTGACCAGGACGGGACTGAACCAGGACTAAACCGGGACTGAACTGAACCAGGACTAAACCAGGACTGAACAGGACTGAGGACTGAACCAGGACTCCAGGACTGAACCAGGACTGAACCAGGACTCCAGGACTCCAGGTCCAGGACTGAACCAGGACTCCCAGGTCTGAACCAGGACTGAACCAGGACTGGTGTCTGAACCAGGACTCCGGACCTGAACCAGGACTGAACCAGGACTAAACCAGGACTGAACCTGAAGGACTAAACCAGGACTGGACTGAACCGGGACTGAACCAGGACTGAACCAGGACTGAACTGAACTGGACTGAACCAGGACTCCAGGACTGAACCAGGACTGAACCAGTGAACCAGACTGAACCGGACTAAACCAGGACTGAAGCGGGACTGAACCAGGACTAAACCAGGACTGAACCAGGACTGAACCAGGACTGAACCAGACTGAACCAGGACTAAACCAGGACTGAACCAGGACTGAACCAGGACTAAACAGGACTGAACCAGGACTAAACCAGGACTGAACCAGGACTGAACCTGAACCAGGACTGAACCAGGACTGAACCAGGACTAACTGAACCAGGACTGAACTGAACCAAGACTGAACCAGGACTGAACCAGGACTGAACCAGGACTGAACCAGGATTAAACCATTTTCACTGCTGGTCTCAGTCCTGGTCTCAGTCCCAGTCTGGTCCCGGTCTCAGTCCAGGTCTGGTCCCGGTCTAAATCCCGGTCTCAATCCCGGTCTGGTCCCGGTCTCAGTCCCAGTCTCAATCCCAGTCTGGTTCCGGTCTCAGTCCTGGTTTGGTCCCAGTCTAAGTCCTGGTCTCAATCCCAGTCTGGTTCTGGTCTGGTCCTGGACCTGGTTTAGTCCTGGTTCAGTCCCTTATCTGTTTTTTGTTTTGTTTTTTTCCATTTTTCACTTAAACACCAAATCGAAAATTGAAAAAACAAATCATTTTCTGTTTTTTCATTTTGGTTTTGGAGACAAATGATGAAGAAAATTGTATTGTTTTTTTTCCGTTTTCTTATTTTTGGTTTTATTTTTGAAAATAGAACGAACGAACGTCACACGGACTGATGTCATTTAGTGATTGTTTTTTTTTTTTTTTTTTTTTTTTTTTTTTATTCCAAGACTGAAATCATCCAAATTCCAAATGATTCTAGTGCAGGTGTGTGGAGTTCACTGCTGCACGTCACACATTACTCTTCTGAACAACTTATTGATCTGTTTTCACTTTCATTTTTGACCCTTTGCTCCCCGTGTTAAGTCACTCCCCCTTCTGAGCGTTTGTCGAAATGAAACTTCATCGCGTCAGGTTTGTGAAGTTGTAGTGAACAGTTTTGTGTCATGTTTGTGTGTATTTGTGGAGAGTTGTCGTGTGGGAGTGTGGGTGATGTAGACTTGTGGGCGGAGCCTCGTACACAATCTTACTGCTCACTGTAATGAGGGTTTGAATAGGGCCCGGGAGAGATCACTAGATTACGCAAACATACATGGATGATTTTTTTTTTTTTTTTTACTTATTTACTGCAATTTTATGATTTTTATGGTTTTGCTTGTATTTGATTTTACTGGTTTTATTGTTTTAGGACAAATTTTCGCAATTTACTGTTCAGCACTTTGGAAACTGTTTTGTTTGAAAATGTTCTTGCACTAGAAAAAAACTAAATCTAGTCAAGTTAAGATGACTTGAATCAAGAAAGTTTTATCATGATTTGAGTAAATTTCACCTGACGAGTAAAATGATCTGCCAACGGAACAAGACTTTTTGGAGTTAAAATATAAAAATACATCTGACTGCACTTAAAATAAGAAAAACAACAACTTTTTGCACTTAAAACAAAAAAATTGAAACTGTACGTTAAACCATTAGTAAATATTTTTACTTGTCAAGTTGAATCGAGTCAAATAAAGTCAAATGTTCTTAATTTTAAGTCATTTTCATTTACTTAGAGATTGTTTTTTCCGTGTGGGGCGACAGTAGCTCAGCTGCTCGAGCATTTGTCCATTGATCTCGACTTAAACATTGTTGTTTGAGCGTCAGATCCACAGACCCACAGGTTGTTGGTGCGATTCCAGTTCCCACAGACAGAGACAGAGACATCGTCCCTCCAGTGTGTCCTGGGTCGTCCCCGAAGCCTCCTCCCGGTGGGACATGACCACCTCCTGAAGGAGACGCCCAGGAGACATCAGAACAAACGCCCGAGCCTCAACTGCTCCTCTTCAGGTGGAGGAGCAGCGGCTCTACTCTGAGCTCCTCCGAGTAGAGCCGCTGCTCCTCCACATCGAGAGGAGCAGTTGCAAACATCAATATCTAGATAAATTAAAATGACTTAAATGAAGAACATTTGACTTTATTTGAGTCGATTCAACTTGACACGTAAAAATATCGACCAATGGAATAAGTGTGTTTTTCTTAATTCAAGCAATATTTGATTTTGTTTTTTTGTTGGGCAAAAAGTTGTAGTTTTTCTTATTTTAAGTGTATCCAGATGTATTTTCATATTTTAAGTACAAAAGGTTTTGTTCCACTGGCAGATCACTTTACTTGTTGAGTGAAATTCCCAAACCCTCATCATGGTCAAACTTTGTTCATTCAAGTCAGCTGAACTTGACTAGATTTTACTTTTTGCAATGTGGAACATTTCTTGTATAAATTGGGACAAATCAGTGGTTTTGTATAAATCTGAGGGACAGAGACACAGACTCTGGAACTGTCCCGGGGAAACAGGGACGTCTGGTCACACTCACATGAATGTGTGAATGAGTTAAATTAAACATAGATGAATAAATTGTCGTTAAACATAGAAAAACAAAACAAAATGTATGATATCTGAAAAACAAAAAATAAAATCATCAACCACTAGAAAGTCTCTGAAAACAAGTTTGCAGGAGCAACTATAGACCATCATTTAAACTGGAAATCACACATATTATATTATTATATTATATTTATTTATTAAAAATAAGTTTAGGTGTTGAACTCTGGCCTGAAACATGAATTATGAGACTGAGTTTGTGCTGTTGAACTTTGTTGTTCTGTTTCTGATTTGTTTGTTTCCTCTCGTTGTATTTATGAAGATGAACTGGTGTTAAGATGAAGCTCTGATAAAGAAATAAAGGGTAAAGGCAGAATAAGATTAAGATTCAGCCTCCACTTTTTCAGATTTTTCATGACTGTGGAATAATGTCAAAATAGAACTAATAACAAATAAATCAATGGGTGAATAGTTCCTTATTGTAAAATGATTGTAAAGTGTCTTGAAGGTGGAAAAATGCTAAAAAATAAAATAAATAAATAGGGCCTGGGAGAGATCTCTAGATGACTCAAACATGCATGGATGACTCGGAAAACGTCTTTCAGCAGGTTTTTGATGAGGCAACAACGTTAGAACATTGGAGAAAGTCAAAGATTTCACACAGTCGTTGTCTTTAAAGCGGTTTGTTCGTTCGTTCGTTTGTTCGTTGTTCGTTTGTTCATTTGTTCATTTGTTCATTTGTTCGTTTGTTCGTTTCGTTCGTTTGTTCGTTCGTTTCGTTCGTTTGTTCGTTTGTTCGTTCGTTCGTCAGCAGCGTCACATTCTTCAGGCTCCATTGTTTGTGGAGGTGATTGGTTCTATTGTGTGGTTTAATCCCTCACACCCACGCACCTGCCGCCTCCGCCGCCGCCGACACCACCGACACCAACGCCGCCACCTCCACCGCGGGCCCATTGTCAGGCAGACTCCGCCCCCCTCGACCTTCACCCCGCCCCCGCCGCTCCGTTTCCTGTTCACTTCTGCCGGACACTTCCTGTTTGTGTTCAGACCACTTCCCCCCAAACTCCCCCCTCCTCCTCCTTCTGTAACGGTCAGACCAGAGACCAGACCAGAGACCAGACCAGAGACCAGACCAGAGACCAGACCAGACCAGAGACCAGACCAGAGACCAGACCAGAGACCAGAGACCAGACCAGAGACCAGACCAGACCAGACCAGAGACCAGACCAGACCAGAGACCAGAGACCAGACCAGACCAGGGACCAGAGTCCAGACCAGAGATGAGATTAGAGACGAGACTAGAGACCAGAGACCAGACCAGGGACCAGACCAGAGTCCAGACCGGAGACCAGAGACCAGAACACAAACTGGGACAAGAGACCAGATCAGACCTGAATCCACCTCGAGATGAGGGCGTAGTCCAGACCGTAGTCCGGTCCGTAGTTCAGACCAGAGACCAGAGCAGTGGGCATGACCTCACTGTTTTGAATCGTGCTAATGCTTCAGAACAATAAGAGCCGTTTCCGTTTAGACTCAGAGTCCAAAGAAGACAAAACAGACATTTAAGAGGAGACCAGAGACCAAAGACCAGACCAGAGACCAGACCAGAGACCAGACCAGACCAGAGACCAGACCAGAGACCAGACCAGACCAGACCAGACCAGACCAGACCAGAGACCAGACCAGAGACCAGACCAGAGACCAGACCAGACCAGACCAGAGACCAGACCAGAGACCAGACCAGACCAGACCAGACCAGAGACCAGAGACCAGACCAGAGACCAGAGACCAGAGACCAGACCAGACCAGACCAGACCAGAGACCAGACCAGAGACCAGACCAGACCAGAGACCAGACCAGAGACCAGAGACCAGAGACCAGAGACCAGACCAGAGACCAGACCAGAGACCAGAGACCAGACCAGAGACCAGAGACCAGAGACCAGAGACCAGAGACCAGACCAGAGACCAGACCAGAGACCAGAGACCAGACCAGAGACCAGACCAGAGAGACCAGAGACCAGAGACCAGACCAGAGACCAGACCAGAGACCAGACCAGACCAGAGACCAGACCAGACCAGAGACCAGAGAGACCAGACCAGAGACCAGAGACCAGACCAGAGACCAGAGACCAGAGACCAGACCAGACCAGACCAGAGACCAGACCAGAGACCAGAGACCAGAGACCAGACCAGAGACCAGACCAGACCAGAGACCAGACCAGAGACCAGACCAGAGACCAGACCAGAGACCAGAGTCCAGACCAGAGACTAGAACAGACCAGAGACCAGAGACCAGACCAGAGACCAGAGACCAGACCAGAGACCAGAGACCAGAGAGACCAGAGACCAGAGACCAGACCAGAGACCAGACCAGAGACCAGAGACCAGAGACCAGACCAGAGACCAGACCAGAGACCAGAGTCCAGACCAGAGACTAGAACAGACCAGAGACCAGAGTCCAGACCAGAGACTAGAACAGACCAGAGACCAGAGTCCAGACTGGAGGTTGTTTTCTCTCGTCTCATTGACAAATGGGCTGTGACACATTTGGACTTGTGTAAATAACTGAACTTCATGTCCAATGTTTTTGTAACTAAGAATAAATCAGCATCACATTTATTATCAGTAAAAGTGATTTGTGATTTAGGTCGAACCTGCATGAATCATGACTCTGTGCTGGTGCAGCCTCTGCAGCTCAGGGTTTATCACATTTTTGATGTAAACAGAGGAGT
>NW_026571447.1:40784314-40799314 GCF_026225935.1 Boleophthalmus pectinirostris
AATAACACGATGTACAAGAGGAATCATGGTGGAAAAAAATATTTCTCAGCTTTTATTTATATTTGACCAAAAAGTGGCAAGTCCAGAATGATTCATACCCTTTATAAACTGAGTCTATGGGAAAATCCAAAGTTCTAAACCGTTCCAAACAGCACAAGATGTTCTAAAACTTCCTAATTCCCCTGATTCATTGGGAGGAGCTGTTTTAAAACATCTGAACAGGTGAAAAACAGCAGGTCTTTGGTTTGTGAACAGTCATGACTAAGACAAAGCAGCTCTCTGAGGATCTGAGGATCTGCGTACTGTGGCTGCTCACACGGTCCGGAAAGGTCGATAAGAACATATCTAAAGAATTATTAAAAAGTACAAAATGTTCCACACTGTGGAAAATCTCAGAGGATTTGGTCTGAAGCCAGAAGTGACACCTGTGCTGGTCAGGAGGAGAGTGAGAGGTGAAAAAGAATCCACAGATCATCACCAAGACCATCCAGGTGAATCTGGGCTCTGCTGGTGGAACTTCTCAAGGCAGATGATCCAACAGACACGACATCCTGCTGGATCCACGGACGCAGACCGAGGAGGACAGAGCAAACAAAAGCCCATTTAGACTTTGCAAATGCTCATCTGGACAAAGAAGAACATTTTTGGTCTTTTGTTTTATAGTGAACAAAACATATGGAAACAAAAATGTAATTTTTTGACCACAGTGATGTATCCTTTATTTGGCGTAAAAAAGGAGAAACCAAAGAACAACATCCCCACTGTCAAACATGATGGTGGAAACCTAGTGCTTTGGAGATGTTTTTCACAGTAAACAGCTCCATGAACAAAGAGCAAGACGTCAAACTCCTCAACAACAACATCAAGCAGCTGCAGAGGAACTTGGACTTGTTCACCACTGAACATTTCAGCACGACAGTGACCCAAAGCAAACTGCACAAGTGCTGAAGAAAAGGTTATTAGACGACAACATTACGGTTTTGCAGTGGCTCAGACAGAGTCCTGGACCTTAAATCCAACTGAGAATCTGTGGATGAAGTAAAAGATCAGGGTGATGGCAAAGAGACCAGTGGAATGACTGGGCCAAAATATCAGTGGAGACGCACAAAAAACTGGTCAGTAATTGTAGGAAGTGTTTGATTACTGTAACAGCCAATAAATGGTTTTCTATTGATTATGGAGAATTCTGGACATGCCACTTTTTGTTTAAATGTTTTCCACCATAATTCCTCTTGTACATCGTGTTATTATCTCCTGGGAGACGTCTGT
The DNA here is from genome assembly GCF_026225935.1 of Boleophthalmus pectinirostris. NCBI lineage: Eukaryota > Metazoa > Chordata > Actinopteri > Gobiiformes > Gobiidae > Boleophthalmus > Boleophthalmus pectinirostris. The sequence goes on from NW_026571447.1 coordinate 40,785,584, forward strand.
GTCATTTCAATAAAGAGAAAACTTGCTGGTTGAATAAAAGTAACTTTAAGTCCAAATTTGTCATGTGTATGAATTATTTTGGGTTTGACTGTACAAACCCTGTTCACCGCAGTGTAGATCAACAAGAGCCACTGTGTTTATTTATTTATTTATTTAGGGGGTGGAGCAAATGAATAATTCACTGTAAAGAACATTTTACTTCTCCAGCGTCCTGTTATTATTATTATTATTATTATTATTATTATTATTATTATTATTATTATTATTATTATTATTATTATTATTATTATTATTAAGTCTCACAAACCCGGATCATGAAAGCAGCACTTTTATGGCCCATTGTTCAGATCAGTGGGGAGTCGTTGATGATCACAACAGCGTCTGGGAGCCTCAGGTCTCGGTCTCAGGTCTCGGGTCTTGGGTCTCGGTTCTCTGGTCTGGTTTAGTCCTGGTTTAGTCCTGGTTCAGTCCTGGTTCAGCCTGTTTTAGTCCTGGTTAAATTCTGGTTTAATTCTGGTTCAGTTCTGGTTTCGTCCTGGTTAATCCTGTTTTAGTCCTGGTTAAGTCCTGGTTAAGATCTGGTTTAGTTCTGGTTTAGTCCTGGTTCAGTCCTGTTTTAGTCCTGGTTCAGTTCTGGTTTAGTCCTGGTTCAGTTCTGGTTTAGTCCTGGTTTAGTCCTGGTTTAGTCCTGGTTTGTTCTGTTTTAGTCCTGGTTAAATTCTGGTTTAGACCTGGTTCAGTTCTGGTTTCGTCCTGGTTAAGATCTGGTTTAGTTCTGGTTCAGTCCTGTTTTAGACCTGGTTCAGTTCTGGTTTAGTCCTGGTTTAGTCCTGGTTCTGCATTATACTGAGTAAAAAAACATTAAATATTACAGATTTTCCTGGACTGTAGACATTTGTACGTGATGATGATGTTTTAGTTTTTCTTGTACGTGATGATGATTTTTTAGTTTTTCTTGTACGTGATGATGATTTTTTAGTTTTTCTTGTACGTGATGATGTTTTAGTTTTTGTTGTACGTGATGATGATGTTTTAGTTTTTCTTGTACGTGATGATGTTTTAGTTTTTCTTGTACGTGATGATGTTTTAGTTTTTGTTGTACGTGATGATGTTTTAGTTTTTGTAACACTCGTCGTCTCTCCGTCAGCCCCCATGGCGTCGTGGATGTGGGCGGTGGTCGCCGTGGCGCTGGCCGTGCTCTTGCTGCTGTGCGTGGCGGTGCTGGTGGTGATGAGGAGGGTGAGGCAGCGGGCGCACTCAGGGGCCGCCCACAGCGCCGCCCAAGGGCCCCGCGGCCTCTCCATGAGCGCCCGCCCCACCAAGACCAAAGCCCCGGTGTGGGGGGGTCCGGGCCCCGTCCAGGACCCCAGAGTCCACTCGACCAGGGACAGGGACAAACTGGGCCTGAGGAAGAAGAAGAAGGCGAAGGAGGCGGAGAAGAGGCGGAGACGTGAGCCGCTGGGGGAGGACGCCATGCGCATGAGGTCAGACAAACACTCAACCACTCACCCGTCTGTTCAGATGTTACAGAATCACATAGACCTAAACCCCGTGAAGAACATCATGGTCACACATTATTATGAACCTCTCTCTTGGTTGAGGATCACACAAAAAGAGGACGGATCGTAAAACAAAATATATATTATACTATTTTGAGATATGCGTCCGGTCAAGTGGTAACGGAGGGAAACAGGGTCAGAGTTTTGACATTCAAATGTGGACTGATTTTATTTAATTGACCTGAGTTTTCAGCTCTCAGTTCTTCTTCCTGGAGACCTGGAGCATGTTTTGGGTTAATGGAGAAACCGAAATGCCTGGAGGAAACTCATCCAGACACGACACGAGAGAAAACATACAAACTCCACACAGAAAAGCCCGGGCGACCAGGGGATCGAACCCAGAACCTTCTCGCTGTGAGGCACTGTGCTGTTATGAGACAAATCTGAGAACTGAGATAGTGACAGAACTGAGACAGTGTTTCCAAGTAAAGATATAAAATTTAAATATATTTGAAAGCAGCACAATCTCATTTTTCTCTGAGCTGAGATCAAGAACAGAGACAGAACTCAGACGATGCTCACGATGAGACTTTTTTCTCAGGAGAAAACCACTTTGGTCTCGATTAGAGTTTATTTATATTTAGGAGATGTAAATGTGGGTTCGGTCAAGTGGTAACGGAGGGAAACAGGGGCAGATTTTTGACATTCAAATGTCTCTTATTCAGAAACTAGAGGAACTATTGAAATAAGTAAAGTATCAGAATGTAGGAAAGAGTTACACTCCAACAGGGTCAAGTTAAACCTGTGAGATTCTTTCAAGTTGTTGACAAAAAATTAAAAGGCGCTTTGACGACTTAAAAAAAAAAAGTAAGTTCACATTGTAAAAAACTAAAAGAATCCCTACAGTCTGACCTTTATGAAAGCTGTGTTTTTCATCCATGAGCTTGAATGATCCTTACGTTCCTGAGTGTTGGTGTGGTCAGGCCTCTGAGGCGGGAGCAGGACATCGGCAGTGACACGGACGTGACTCAGAGCTCCATGGAGGACATCAGCCGCTGCTCCAAACGCCACGAGGCCTTCATCTGCGACCACCGCAGCCCAGGAGACAGGGCCTACAGGGGGGCAGGGGGACAGGGACGCGCCCCCTCACAGGGTACAGAACCACACACACTTTTAAAGACACACTCTGTAACCTTTATGGTGGACAGTCTGCTCCCTGCTTGTCTCTGTGGATATGTTGCTTTGTCTAAATCAGGGGTGGGCTATTATTTTTTCCATGAGGCCACAAGAGAAACAGAAAATATTGCTTAACTAAATTCTGCATAATATTAATTGTATTTCTTTCTAATAAGCAGTAAATATCATTGACGAGCTGCTCAGACTGGAAAGAGTTTACGTTATGACTAAACAATGAAAAAGTGAGGCTGACAAACAAAAAATGACATTAAAAACATCTCTAAAATAAAAGAAATGCAGCTTTAGTCCATGCATTATAAAATATGTTTATTTTGTAATTCCAAATTAAATTAAATGGGCCAGTCAGAGTCAACCAAAGGGCCGAATGTGGAGCTGGACAATGCCCAGGTCTGGTCTAAGGCTGCGTTCAGACTGCACCTGAAGTGACCCAAATCTGATTTTTTGGCTTCTATGTTCCTGTATCCGATCTTTTAATGACAGTCTGAACCACACAGATCTGATCTTTTGACATGCGACTTCAGTGTGAACGGCCAAAGCGCATCCATCCGACCAACACGTCATTAACAAGCGACAAACGTCACTATTCTGCGCTGAAGCAGGCGGAAACCGGAACCAGAACTGTAAAATCTCCAGGTGCTCGATGCTGCGTCCATGTTTGGACAACTTCCGTAAACACAGAGACGCTCGCTGCGGTCGACGCATGGGGTTGACGTCGTCGTGTCTCCAGTGTCACATGCGGGACACTTTCGGGCCGTTTACCGTCCACACTGGAGACACAGACAAGTCGCATTTAATTGGAAATGTGAACGACCTCACAAAAACATCAGATTTCACAAAAAAATCGGAATTGAGCGTTAAGCCCTGCAGTCTGAACGTAGCCTAAATCACACCAGGCCAAAAATGCATAATGAAGAAGAAAATAAACATATATAAGTGTCACTTTTTGGGGAAATGTATTTTATAAAACCAGAGATCCAGGAGCAGACATTTCCTGTGTAAAGTGAAGTTGTAGTAAAATCAATATTAGAGAGAAGAACAGACTGTTAACGTCACATATTTCACAGTTCTTCAGATAAACTATAAACAACAGAACAGAACAAGTTTAACCAAACTCTCCGTCTCACTCCAAATCAATAAATCACTTCAGTTCTTCATCCTCGGCGTCACTTCTGAACAACTCGACCTCCGGAGGGAAACAGAGCGACGCAAACTCTTCTGTGTCGCTGTCGTCAGACTCAGACTCAGTTCCATTTATTTCCAAATCTCACAGTGTGATATTTATTGTGATATTTTGGAGAGGTTATTATAATTGTAAATGAAACACACTTTTTTGCTTTTAAAATATCTTGACAAGATTTTGGTGTGAATTATTTCTGTCATAATCCCAAGAATTCAAGTAAAACCACATCTCTTCATGTTTTCTGTGCTGAAATGAATCATGGGAAATGTAGTTCCTGATGTTCATAATCTGTTGCTTCTATAAAACTATGAATTAAACAAAGGAACTTGTGATTCGATATATTGTGACAGTCCACGATGTTATTGTGAGACTTTTGATGATATTTCAGTTACTGTTACGTCCCTAGTTCCAGTTAGAATTATTCAGGTCTTTCTGAATCCCGACAGGATGGTTTCGGTGTCACTGAAGTCCAGACTTTGTCCATCATCCAGTGACTTCAGGAAAGTTTCATGGTTCATCCTCCCGGTGTCACAAGTTTCTCTCTCACTCCAAACTTTCTTTCTGCTGCTCCATTTCCGTTTTCAGCTGCAGATTTCACGACTCTTTCTCTTTCTCTTACGGCTCTTTCTGCAGGAGACATGCACAGTAGAGCCAAGTGACAGTGGTGCAGGAGGAACAGGAGCAGCAGATCCTCACACACGAGACTAGAACCTCTCCACATTTACTCAAACATTTTAATATAGAAGTCACAGGAAACACACAAACCATGAAAAAAACTGACACTTATAGTCCAAAAAATACGGTAATAACATTTCCACAGAGACAGGTTAAATATTGATTAATTTAAAGTTGCTACTGTTAACAAACTCATAATCGGTGCTGTTGTTGTTGTGTTGTTGTGTGTCAGCGCCACCTAGAGGCTGGGACAGAAACGCGATGCCTCCTCCTCTGCTCAGTCCCCCTCAGCACGTACGTTCCGCTCACATTTCTGTTCGTTCCTGTTTAACTTTTGGACCATAAATGACCCGGACGTTGTCTTGTGGTCAGTCTGCAGAGTGGTGCGGCCCGGACGGATCGGTGGTGCTGATCCGAGCGGTCAGGAGCGGCCTGGACCGAGTCGTGCTGGAGCTGCTGAGAGCGGGAGTCCCGGTCAACAACACTGACCACACAGGTGAGGCTCCGAACTGACCGCAGAACTGACCACAACACAGACCACGACACTGACCACAACACTGACCACACAGGTGAGGCTCCGAACTGACCGCAGAACTGACCACAACACAGACCACAACACTGACAACACAGGTGAGGCTCCGAACTGACCGTAGGACTGACCACAGAACTGACCACGACACTGACCACAACACTGACAACAACACTGACCACAACACTGACAACAACACTGACAACAACACTGACAACACAGGTGAAGCTCCGAACTGACCATAGGACTGACCACAGTACTGACCACGACACTGACCACAACACAGACCACAACACTGACCACAGAACTGACAACGACACTGACCGCGACACTGACAACAACACTGACAACAACACTGACCACAGAACTGACCACGACACTGACAACAACACTGACAACAACACTGACCACAGAACTGACCACGACACTGACAACAACACTGACACAGACAACACAGGTGAGGCTCCGAACTGACCACAACACTCGTACACTGGAAAAAATGTAACATTTAAACACTTGAATCTATCAGAAAATGACTTAAATATAGTGACATTATTTGTCCATGCAGTAAGATCATTTTACTCGACAAGTTCTCTTAAAATAAACGACCTCTAGACGAGAATGAAACATCAGAAATCTCAGAAGTCGATAATAAACCTGAAAACAAAATGAATAACCTGATATAAGTTTTAAAATCTTGGCCAGATCAGAGAAATGTGCAGTGGATTTTTCAGAACTAAATATATAACTTCTTTAACCTGACATAAATGAGAGTTTGGTTCTGCTCAAATCTCACTTCCTCACTTCCTCAGTCATTTAGTTTGATTTTTTGTTAAAACACACAGAGACGAGGCAGGGTTAGGGTCAGGACGGTTTTATAATAAATCACCCAGAGGACAAAGTGGATCAAAACTAAACCAGACTCACAGTGAGACCAAAGTCTGGCAACTAATACAGAAACAAATGTAGTCGTACTTAGGAGTGTAACAGTTCACAAAAAACACAGTTCTGTACGTATCTCGGTTTTGAGGTCACAGTTTGGTTCATTTTCGGTTCAGTTTGGGAACAAAATCCAAAACCATTTGCTTGTTGTTTGTGTTTTTATTGAACCGACAATTAGTTTTAACATTATACAAACAGGGAAATAAAATAAATGCAAAGTGCTGCTTGGTTAAACTAATAAGTTAAACAAAATATTCTCAAAGAAGCAACAAAAATTTGAAATATTATAAAAAAAATAAATTCCTTGTAAACAGTAAACAAAACTTTTCAAAAAGTAAAGTGGAGAACAAACATTTTCAATATGAAGTTTTAGTTAATCTTCATATTTTTGGCCAGAAAAACCGACTTGTCCACATTATCTGCAGTAAGAGCAGATCTGCTGCAGTTACAACGTCCCCAGTGGATGAAAATGCACTTTCGCTTGGGTCAGAGGTCACAGGCACAAGGGCAGAGATTCTGTGCAGGTGAAAGGTAAAAGTGAGGACTGCATCGCGATGACCGTAGTTTTGCAGGATTCTCGTGGTTTGGAGGGACATAGTCAAGGCGGGGGGCAGTTGTTGTGAAGGCGGCCGCTCTAACTATAAAGCGCTGCAGGAAACACTGCACCAATCACGGACAAGTTCCTCATGAATATTAAAGAGTCGAGGCTCCGTGTACCTGCACATGTAGTGGAGGAATGTAAACACACACAAACTGCGCAACTTGTGCACAGTCCTGCACCGAACCAAACGCCTTGTACTGAAATGATTCAGCATGAACACATGAACTGTTACACTCCTAGTTGCACTGAAATATACCTGGTGCTTCTAAACATTATCTTTAGGATGTTGGACTGGGCTGGTGAGCAGAAACCAAACTCCTGCATTGCCAAGTTCATCTGTCCAGTCCTTAAAGTCATAATGAATCAGCCAATCACTGCAGAAAACTGAACTGTGTCACAGAACTCAACAGTCCAACAAGGCTCATTTGGTCTCCAATAATTTATGTTATTAGGTTCTTTTCTCAGACCAAGAGTTTGTTTTCATCCTGACAGTTTGTTCTGCTCCCTGCTCCTCTTCCTCAGAGTCTCGTGATGTTGCTGTGATGAGTCGCTGAGCTGATTTAAACAGGTTTTGCCACCATCTTCCTACCGGTGGAGGATCTTTGGACACGTCACAGCAACATCACGAGACTCTGAGGAAAAGCGCAGGAACCGGAACAAACTGTCAGGATGAAAACAAACTCTTGGTCTGAAAAAAAGAACCTAATAATATGACCCGGAGCTCATTGGTTGAGGTGTTCTACGTTCTGATTGGCTGTCAGCTGCTTCGTGGGGTTTGGGAACACGTCTGAACTGAAGCTGAAGTTTAATCGAGCCTTTCCTGAGCCGTGTGATGTCGTGATGTCGCGATGTCGTGATGTCGTGATGTCGCGATGTCGTGATGTCGTGATGTCGCGATGTCGTGATGTCGTGATGTTGCGATGTCGTGATGTCGTGCTTGTACTCTGCACTGGAGTGAATGAGAGCAGCCCATTCACCTTTTGTCTCTCACCTCCTGTTTTTGTCCCTGTGCCTGTCTCTCCATGACTCCCCTTGTGTCCTGCTCATGTCCAGACGTCCCTCTGTTGCCGTCCCCCGACCCTGACCTCATCTAACGCCCCCGCCCCGCCTCCCCGCCCCTCCCCCCGTCTCCGTGCTTGCCTCTCGTCCTCCCTGCCCGTCCCCTTCGCCCGTCGCTCTCTCTCTCGTGGAATGGTTGTGTTGGCTTTGTGACCCCCTCGCTGTGCCCCCCCCCTCGTGTCCCGCCCGCTCTCACACTCACTGTCTCTCAGGGAGGTCGGCGCTGCACTGGGCATGCTCAGTAAACCACCTGTCTTTGGCGAGGACCCTGATCCGCTACGGAGCCGCTGTGGACCTCCAGGACAACAAGGTGAGATCAGTGGAGGATCATGTAGTGGACCGTTTCTCACCAGGAGTCTCCAACCTAAAAGTAGCTCACCGAGGGATTTTGGAATTCAATCAGTCAAAATTTATTTCTGTAGCACCTTCCAACAACCAAAGCCGACCTGTGCTGTACAACATTAAAACAAGGGTAACACTTTATAATAACTACACCTTATTTAGCCTTAATAAAGCATGAACAAAGACTTAATTAATAATGAACAAAGACTTAATTAATAATGAACAAAGACTTCATTAATAATGATTCACGCTTAGTAACTACTTAATTACTACCTTAATTAGCACTTGCACTTAACTTGCCTGTGCTGTAAATAGTTACTCATCATTATTTCATACTTAATTACTCATGAACTAACCATCTGAGCATTTATTAATCATTAGTAAACTATGAGAGAATGATTTACTGATAATGCAGTGCAATGATCATTCAGGCAGCTGTTATCTGTTTCTGAGAGCTTTTCTAAAGTGAAGAGTAATTATCCTTTATTAAACATTTAGTAAGCGTGAATCATTATTAATTAAGTCTTTGTTCATTATTAATTAAGTCTTTAGTCATGCTTTATTAAGGCTAAATAAGGTGTAGTTATTATAAAGTGTTACCAAAACAAGATAAAAAAAACAAAAAAAACAATAAACATCATACAAACAGGTCGACAAACACATTACACCGTTAAAATAAAGAAAGTGTCACAGGGTTTAATTAAGTGTTTAATTATACCGTTGGACCCAAAGGCTCGCCCTCTTTTTTTATAAATCTAATAATTTCTTGCGTCCACTAAAATGAGCAGCTCCGTGATATTTTTGTTTTGTAAAGGAGCTCACCAGGGGAAAAAAAGACTGGAGACCCCTGGTGCACACAGTGTCCACTGATCTGAATAAATTATGTGTTTGTAATTTACACAATAGTTTTCTTTGACAAATACAAATCTGTAAAAACACATTATTTTATTTAATGAAAGTTTAAACAGTCTTCCAAGAAAAAAGTCTTCCTGTGTGTGTAAAATGGATGGAATTGTGTTTATTGATGACACGGACAGAGGTGTTTCAATCTGCTTCCTCCTCCTTCTTTATTTTTCAACTTTTCTCAAAGAATAATAAAGCCTCACATTTGTAATGTGCTTCACAGATTTTATCAAAGCCTCTCAAAGCGCCACACTGTGTCATTGCTCATTCAACCATCAATATTCACTACAGAAATATAATCAAATCTGGAAGGTGACTCCAGGATGTGTTGTTGTTGTTTTCAGTGGCCTGTGCTCACTGGTGCATCATGACAAAAAAGATGTTTACTTCTGCATTACTTCCTGAAGACTGACCTTCAAAGTTCCTGTTCTTTTTCACTGACAAAATGTCAAAACTTTTCCATGACTTTTTCATGATCTAAAGTGAATTTTCCATGACTTTACAGCACCTACATGTGGAGAATTAATCAGACTTTTAGGATAAATCTGAAATGTGAACTCTTTCCACTCACCTTATGGTTTGGGATTATAGTTTTTAATATTTAAAATCCTGTCAGTGAATTTATTGTCGTCTCTTTTAAACAAAAGACTCACACGTTCACAAATAATCAGAACAGACTCATGAGAACTGAACAGAACACTGGAGCCAAGGGAAAGAGATACTGAAATTCTATGACTTTCCCAGAACTTTCATTGAATTTACAAAATTTCATGACCCTTCCAGGCCTGGAAAATTACATTTTCAATTTCCCTGACTTTTCCAATAATGAGAGGAATCTGAAACCCTGTCACATGTTCTTTAAACGGTCCATTACCGCCCCCTGTAGTTCACCTCTTTGCGTCACGTTTCTTCCACAGGGTGAAACGGCGCTCTTCTTGTCCGCGCTGCACGGTTGCTACGACACCGCCAGGCTCCTCCTCCTCCACGGCGCCAACCTGGACCTCCGGGACAGACGGGGGCGCCACGCGGTGGACGCGGCTCAGGAGGGGATGCACCACCAGATCCTGGAGATGCTCCTGTCGCACCAGATGCAGAGGAGGCCGACCGCGGTGCAGGACAGCAGCTGCGACGTGCTGTGGGACGACCGCGCTGTGGCGTATCCCTCCTGCTCGTGGGGGGGCGCTCAAGGTCTGCCCGGCAGGAGCGCCTCCTTCTCCGGCACCATCGGAGCTCTGCCCCCCAGGTGAGCAGGGATGAGCAGAACTGTGTTTGTGTAGGTCTGGGTTTAACATCGGGCTGTGTCAAAAATCAAAAGATCGATAGATGGTGAGTTTTACTTTGGTCGATCTCGATGAAAAAGCACATTTTGATTGACAGGTCCAACAGTCGATTGTGTGTCTTTAAGAGTGTGTGGCACTGACCATTATTTACACTCTTGTTTACGAAAAACACCTGAGCCACAGCACGTCTCTTTTAAAAAAAAGTTTTGACATAAATGGTCCTGACCCTCTGCTCTTTACGCCTGAAGTCCACGTGTCTGTGTTTTTAATAAGATGGAAGAAAATCAAATCGAAAATCGAGATGGAACATATCATCAGTACAGAAAAATAAAATCATGATTCTTTTTCTGTCCCATATCGCACAGCCCTAGTTTAACACAACATCACAACATTCTTTATTGTCCAATAATCAGGAAATGAGTGTTAGCATGCTAGTTATTGTTGTATTACCTTCACTCACCTCTGGTCTCTGAAAGTTGTGAAACGCACGTATAAACTCGTGGTGGTGAATAATTAGGCTCTGGATGCAGAAAGTAAGTGAGGAATAACTCCAAACCACAACAAACTGTTTCAAATGAACGACCGTAAAATACCAGATAATATCCAGGGCGTTTATTTGTTTCAGTCACTTAAAAGACCAGGCATTTATTTGAGACCAGGCAGCAATTTGGGGCAGGAGATTAATTCCTTCTTGCTCAACAAAACTGAGAAAATATGTAACTCAAATTCTTTTAACCAGTCTGACTATAATGTACAGTTTTAGTTTATACGATGTCCTGGCGACTCCTTTGCCTCGTGGGTACGATTCCTGCCACCTCTTCTCCTGTCTTTCCTCGCCCCTTTGCCACAACTTTCCTCTGACGCCACAGCAGCTACGATCACATCGCTGCTTCCTCCCAGTCGCCAAACTCAAGTCATTTTACCAAAACTCCTAAAAACTGCTTCAATTTCTCCATCTTTCTTTTTTATTTCACTTCAAAAAAGGGATTTCACAGCAGCGTCGTCTGTTCCTCCACTTTTTCACTTTCACTGAGGCTGATCGGACACAGCACAGAGAACTGAGCCTGTCCATTCAGTCACATGACCAGTCTGACCTGAAGTCAAACTGCCGCTGTAAACATCAGACTCTCTGTGTGTCGCTGCACTCATCATCACATCTTTGTTAAATAAAGCACAAAAAACGAGAAATTGGAGTTTGAGCAGCTCCTCAGCAGCAGCACAACCACTGCTGGACTAGACTGTATTAGACTCAGCATTTATTTATAAAATATACACCTGCGCCACACGTTTAAATTGGACCCGGCGATTAACTGAAACCTGGATATTATTTGGTATTTTTGGGAAGTTCTGTTTTTCATTTTTTAAAGTTTCTTTTAACTTAAAAACACCAATAAAACAATGAACAGAAATGAGACGCAGCATCGAAGCTCCAAATATTTTCAGAAAACACAAATTAATTCTCTATTTTCTTCCTTCTCAGTGATTGGTCGCCCGGCAGAGTGCAGTACCCCTCCCCTCACACCTGGAGGCCCCAGATCAACCAATCAACAACAGCCTTAGTCCCTCCCCGGATCATGGGCCGCTCCCCTCGACCAATCAGCACGCTGCAGGAAGTGACATCAGAGGACGAGGACCGCGAAAGGCCTCAGGACGTCCCCCGGGCCATAACGCCTCACTTCCTGTCCCCTCAGCCCGCCCCCCGCCAGCGCTCCTTCTCCTGTACCCAGCATGCCCTGCAGCGACGCCCCAGCGCCCCGCAGCCGGAGCCCAACTACGTCATCGTGACGCCGCCGGCAGCCAACGAGCACGCGGAGAGAGCCCCGGCCCCGCCCTCGGACACCGGCGTCCAATCGCACGGCCCCGCTGCACACGCCGAGAACTTACACAGGGCGGAGCCGGCGGCAGCGAGCCCCGCCCACCCCGAGCAGAAGAGCCGGGAGAGGCCCCAGAGCCACGGGGGCCCCACACACGGGGACCCCACACAGACGGCCCTCTGAGCCTCCCGCGGCGAACTGTACGGCCCTGCCAACTCCTGCTCCTGCCAACTCCTGCCCCTGACAACTCCTGCCCCTGCCAACTCCTGCCCCTGACAACTCCTGCTCCTGCCAACTCCTGCTCCTGCCACGTCCCGCTCCTGCCACGCCCTGCCCCTGCCACGTCCCACCCTGCCAACTCCTGCCCTGCCAACTCCTGCTCCTGCCAACTCCTGCCTCCTGACACATCCCGCTCCTGCCAACTCCCGCCCCTGCCAACTCCTGCTCCTGCCAACTCCTGCTCCTGCCAACTCCTGCCCCTGCCAACTCCTGCCCCTGACACGTCCCGCCCCTGCCATGTCCCGCTCCTGCCATGCCCTGCCCCTGCCACGTCCTGCCCCTGCCACGTCTCGCCCCTTCCACGCCCTGCTCCTGCCAGCTCTGCTCCTGCCACGTCCTGCTCCTGCCAGCTCTGCTCCTGCCACCTCCCGCTCCTGCCGCCGTCTATGCGTGTAACAATACGCAAGTTTTTATGTTTTTATATTTGCAAATAAGTCAAATAAAGTGGAAACGTAACCACAGAATGTCCACTGAGGTTCATTTAGTCTCTGATCATTTATGTTTTTAGGTTCTTTTTTCAGACCAAGAGTTTGTTTTCCTCCTGACAGTTTGTTCTGCTCCCTGCTCCTCTTCCTCAGTCTCGTGATGTTTCTGTAATGTGTTGCTCTGCTGATTTAAACAGGTGGCGCTGTCGTCCTGCCTCCACCGGTAGGAAGACAGCGCCACCTGCAGTCACACTTCCTCAGGACAGTATCCCAGGAGTGTGAGAGTGACGCTGAGTTCAGACCACAGCATCAAAAAAACGCCCTGGATGCATTTGCATTTGAGTTCAGACACCACTGACACGCCTCTTGGACGCCACAGACGAAAGGGAGAAAAATACTTGATGTTCATCCAGGGCGTCTGTCTTGTTTTCCTGCTTGAGAGAGACTTTAGTGTATCTATTACATCAACACATCGGCGGAGGCGATCAACGGCAGTGGCGGCGTGTGTGTGTGTATATATATATATATATATATATACACATATATATATATTTTTTTTTTTTTTTTTTTTTTTTTTTTTAACTCTGCTAGTCCTTGTTTAGTCCTGGTTTAGTCCTGGTTTAGTCCTGGTTTAGTCCTGGTGTAGACACAGTGTAGAGTTTCTTGTTGTGGTGTTTGTGGTTCCTGGGTCTTTCTCCTTCTTCTTCTTCTTCCAGATAATAATGTCGCTTGACAGTTGTCCCTGATTGGTTGATGGTTGATGCATCAATGCCAAATTTGTGCTGTGGTGACGCACGGAAACAGCTGCACTCGTCAGTACTTGTGAACAGTGATAAACGTGAGCTGACTCCATGTGAGCTGGATCATAAATGTTCTTGACAGGGAAAGAAAAAGGAAACAGAGAGTGCTCAGGTTACCATAGTTACCAAACTCCCCCAGCAGAGGCTTTTAAAGCAGCTTCATTAAAACTGTGGCTTTTATTTCTGCTCCTCACTGCCGTCGAAGT
>NW_026571447.1:40801814-40854314 GCF_026225935.1 Boleophthalmus pectinirostris
CCTCCCACCAGAGCAGCACAAATGAAGACTTGTCTCTTTCCAAACGCTCTTAAAGGACGATCGTTTTGACTGTTGACCGTGACACCCTCATCAGAAAAATGTCCAACATGAGAAAAGTGGAGCCGAGTGCAGGATTTTACAACAAAAATTTACTTATTCCTGTTTCTACAAGTTAATTTTAAACAAGTTCATTTTAAAACTTTGTGTTGAAATTTTATTTTTCTTAAAGTTTCAGGTTGTTCATAATATTATAATATTTAGTAAAAGAAAGAGTTCATCAATTAAAAAAGATTTCTGTAATAGATTTGTGTTTCTCTGCACAAATATTTGAACTTATTGTTATTTTTGGGGTTTATATGACATGAGTTTTCTGATCTGGCCCCTTTGGATCAAAGTCGGTAACAAAATGAGTTTGACACCCCTGGTCTAGATCTACAAATCTCAAAATGCTCTGTTCCACCTTGTGATGTCATGAAATGGTAAATGTGAAGTGAACAGCTCCTTTTACTTTTAGTTCAGTAGAGATTAGAGATTAGACACAGAGCAATTCCAGGGCTGAATTTATCCAAACGATTCTAGTGAAGATGCAAGGAGTTTAAAAACACAGTGGAGCACACTTCTGGACTTAGACTTTCTACAAATTCAGTTCGGCTTGTCCAGTAACTCTCACCCACCCTGACCCTCAGCACTGGTGTTCCACAGGGCTGCATCCTGGGACCTCTGCTCTTTACAAATACAGTAATAGGAGGGTTTCAGTCACGTGATCACGATGATGCGCGAATTTCAGGTGGAGGGCAGGAAGTGAAGACAAACACGACAAACAAACACGACAAACAAACACATCTCTGGAGAACACAGATATGGAGAAGAGTTCTTATTGTCAGGATTTAGAGCCAGTAGCGAGGCAAAAGTACGAGCAGTTAGTCGACAAATATATTGGGCGTGACCCTGATCTTTTTGAAAATGAGAGAATTTTCAACCGAAGTAAAAGATTTGTTGACAATCGAGGCAGAGGAGATCACGAACTATTTAGCTCTTCAGACGTCGTTCTACACCAGACAACAGATGAAGGCAAAGTACAAAAGTTTGGAGGCATAGAACTTTTTTTGTCAGTGGATGGATCCTCAACCTCGGTGCAAAATGCCTAAATGATGATTATGGTTTGGTCTTCGCCGGGGTGAGTGTTTCTCTTATTTTATGTGTATAGACGTTATGGGAAAAACTGCAGTGTATCGGCAGTGACATATCTGTCTGAACTATTTAATATCAACAAACGCCATTAGTCGTTAGTCGTTAATGATTCGTTTATGTTTAGGTAAACCAGACAAAAAACAAATTAGCTTTGAAACAAACCTTTGTCAAAGTGTCACTGCAGACACGAGCATTAGTGAATTCTGTTCCTCCCGACCACAAACAGGTTTGTAATCCACTTTTTATGGTGTTGTTTTGTCGGCTTTTCCAATTTCTGACCTTTGTGGACGACTATATTCGGTTCTCTAAAAAAATTGCTTTTCCTTCTCTCGGTTAGAACGATTGGCACAGCCGTAAACTACACAACACATCGGCATTTTCCTCCAGTCAGTTCACTTCCTGCCCTCCGTCTGATTTTGCGCGCTGACAAACGTCGCCCTGTGACGTCACGTGAAACCCAGATATACGTTTTGCTGATGACACTGCAGCTGTGAGACTGGTTACACGACAACCAGCTCCACTGCTGTGATGAAAAAAAATATTTCTGTGGTCACTAAACAGCAGATGGAAGCGTTTTATCACTCTTGTATTTATGTACGTTTTGACATTTCAGTTCATTGTGCGAACTGCTCCAAGGTCAGTGACTGCAAATCCCCCCAGAGAGTCACTAAAGCTACGTTCAGTCTGCAGGTTTAACGCTCAATTCAGATTTTTTGGGTGAAATCCGATGTTTTTTCGAGGTCGTTCACATTTCCAATTAAATGTGACTTGTATGTGACTCCAGTGTGAACATTAAACGGCCCAAAAGTGTCCCACATGTGACACTGGAGACACGACGACGTCAACCGCAGCGAGCGTCTCTGTGTTTACGGAAGCTGGAAACGGAAACATGGACGCAGCATCGAGCACCTGGAGATTTTAAAGTTCCTCTCGTACCGGAGCCACAACATGAACAACTGACTTGTTTTAAGGAGGAGATTGAGAAGGAGAAGGACCAGGTTTTTGGTCGTGGTGTTTTGTGGTTCAGTCCGTTGAAAGGAACATGTGGATGTGGAGACGGAGCCAAAAGTGGTGAGTGGAGATGTGCTTCACTTCAGTGACATGGAGTTCAATAATTTTCTCCTACTTCAGTGCAGAATAGTGACGTTTGTGTCTTGTTGATAACGTGTAGGTGGATGAATGCACTTTGGCCCTTCAGACTGAAGTCACATGTCAAAAGATCAGATATGTATCAGTTTCAGGAGCACATATCCAAGTGTCCTGAGTCACATTTGAAAAAATCTGATCTGTGTGGTTCAGACTGACAATAAAAGATCAGATACAGGAACATAGAGACAAAAAATCGGATTTGGGTCACTTCAGGCTGCAGACTGAACGCAGCCTTACAGTCTCTGACCTCTGAGCAGTTTGCACAATGAACTGAAATGTCAAAATACTTTCAATATAAGAGTGATAAAAGGCTCCATCTGCCATTTAGTGACTATAGAAAACCATTTTTTTTCACCAGGGAAGTGGAGCTTGTCATCCATTATTTGTAACCAGATTCAGATCTGCAGTGTCGTCAGCAGAATGTGTTATTTTATTTGTGAGGTGGGCGGTAGGACAGGACAGCCAGGCTGGCGCCACCTAGTGCCTCCGCTCAGTTTAATTTCTCTCCAGCAACTAGATCAGGAATCAGAATACACTAGACCCTTCGCAAAAACCCCGGAAGTGCGAGTTCGGGCACCAGACAAACATCGAAGAGACAGACATTCTGTGTTGGCAACGATTCCCGAAATCGAGGATTTAAAGCCGGAACAAAGAGAATGTTTGGTGAATTTTATCAAGGGGAAAGACGTTATTGTTCTTATTCCTACAGGATTTGGAGCATCACATACATCACAACCAAACAGCAGCGATTGGTTAAATAAAAAAATTACCTGCCTACTGTTGAGCGAACGAATCCTAATGCTGTGAGGTCACACGGTTTACACCAAGTGAAATCGTCTGATGAATCAGATTAAGAACAGGAATCTGTGTAAAGGAAAAGAGCAGAGGTCCCAGGACGCAGCCCTGTGGAACACCAGTGCTGAGGGTCAGGGTGGGTGAGAGGTAATGGACAAGTCGAACGGAATTTGTAGAAAGTCTAGGTCCAGAAGTGTGCTCCACTGTGTTTTTAAAACCAATACATGAAACCGTCCAATACATAACAGCTGTATTGATGGTTTTCAGATTCTAGAATGTGATGATTACGGAAGCTGAGAGGGCTCATAACAAACGCAAACGCCACAACACAAAAAACCCCACAACACACCAAAAAAAGCCACAACACACCCCAAAAAAGCCACAACCCCCCCCCCCCCAAAAAAAAAGCCACAACACACCAACAAAAAGCCACAACACAACAAAAAAAAAGCCACAACACACCAAAAATAAAAGCCACAACACACCCCAAAAAAAACCCCAAAAAACACAACACACCAAAAAAAAAGCCACAACACACAAAAAAAGCCACAACCAAAGTGACCGTGGGACTCTATTTCCCAATGGGCCAAGCAACGGTCAGTGACATCGATCCTGGCCACAAAATTTAGTTGATGCGGTTTATATTCTGGTGAATCTCGCTCAATAGTCCGAAAAATATTGTAAATGGAAAATTGAAATATTCTGTTTAAATGAATAGTGACTTTTTGTGATTTTGGTCTTTGATTCTTTGCTTAAACTGTTGATAAAACAGTCAGGGCCTCTGGTAATTTTGTCGTGCCCATAAAAGGTTTTACATAATTTATATTCAATAAAAAGGTTTGTTTTTTGGTTTTATCACAGTATTCGCAGCTTGGATGGCAGACATGTTTGTGATAGTTTCTCAAACTGTGTTACGTGTCATTTCTTCTTTTGAACTGCTGTAGTCCACATTTAGATCTGGTTTGGTCTTAGATTAGACCTGGACTAGACCTGTTATAGACCTGGTGTTACTCTGAGCACCAAATCTTTTCTTTTGGTGATACTCGGAGTGAAAAGTTTAATCGACACTGTTCCAAAGTTCCGTGAAAAGTCAAACTCCGTCGCCTTGTTGCATCATTTCTTCACTCTCTCTCCTCCCCCCCCCTCTCTCTTTCTCTTTCTGATTTAAGCGTCGGAGTTCGGGGGCCTCCTCAGAGCCGCCGCAGTGCAGACGACGGAGAACCTGCCCACCATGTCTGAGCTGTCGAGGGTAAGACACAAACTCCAGACACAAACACCCAAAACACACTCTGTAAAATAATATAATAATAATAATATAATAACGACTGTGTTTTATTGTGTGTGTGTGAAATTTGTGTAGTGCGGATGTTTATTTGACGATATTTTGAATAAGATGTAATTTGGAAAACTTTTGACGTGTATTTTAGCATGGTATTCTTTTACTGGTACATGGACAGTACAAAATAACACATTAAAGCCACAGTGTGTAACTTTTTAGCCAAAAGAACAGACTGAAAAACACAGAAAAACATGGGTCCTTGCTCGTCATGGGCTTGCATCTCCACAAACCTGGTTATCAATGACTTTCGATATGTCTGTGAAGAATGTTCTGAAGTCTCATAGTAGTAGTAGTAGTAGTAGTAGTAGTAGTAGTAGTAGTAGTAGTAGTAGTAGTTTATTCAGTCATTTTGCAACACTACAAAACAAAACACTGACTACAGCCCCATGGATCATGACCCAAAATGTTTAGGCTGAAGTAAAAAGTTCTTCTAACATCAAACCCAGTTAAACAACGACAGAATTCCAAGAAAAAAAAGCAGCATCTGAACAGCAACATTTACATTTACAATTTCACTTATGACTTTGTGTAAATATCAGAGACAAAATATAAATTAAAACAAACAAAATTAATGCAGAATTTATTCATTCTTGAGCTGTAAATCTTTCAAAACATAACACTTTATACTCTTTTTTTAAAGGCTTCTACAGTGTTAGACTTTTTTTTTTTAATCATTACTCAGATTGTTACACAAACTAATCGAGACATGTCAAACTCAGGCCCGGGGGCCAAATTTGACCCACAATATAATTATATTTGGCCCGTGAGATCATATCAAATCTGTATTAGAGCTGCTACCGCAAACAGATAAACTATTGAGACATTATTTATTTCAAATCTTGTTATTATTTTATACTCTGTTTGTTCTGGATTCAATGTTTAAGCAAAACTGTTATTAAACATTTATTTTAATAAGAAAAAGTTTAATATTACAGATCTGGAAAGAAGAGAAAACATGCAGATGTTGTTGAAATTCTTCAATAAATATTTAGTTGGGCCCACGACTTTTTAATTTTGGCCTCTGTGAATTTGAGTTTGACTCCCCTGCACTAACCCTCCAACTTGTTTCACTTTTTTCTTAGTTCTTATCTTCATTGTTTTTCTTATCTTCATTTTTTCATCTTTTTCATTTTCATTTTTTTCATCATTTTCATTTTCATCATTTTCATTTTTTTCATCTTCATTTTTTCTTTCTTATCTTAATTTTTTTTTAAAGATGCCAGTTTTAATTTTTTTCCGTTTATGATCGTACAAACTAACAACAATAACAACAAAGCCACAAAAGTTTATCGTCCATGATCGCACAAAACAAACCACAATTGGAATGACAAATGTAAGGATTTTTTTGCTTTCGTTTATGGTCGTACAAACTAATAATAATGACAAAGACGGCACAACATTTATCATTTATGATCGTATCAAAATAAAAGGTCAAGTTAAAGACAATGTTAAAGTTCATTGGATTTGCATTTAGTTTTTTGAAGTGCACAGAGTTCGTACAAGCTTTGATATGATCATCTAAACTTTTCCATGAATCTGCTCTTTCGTCTGTAACACAAAGAGTTCGAATGAATGAACGAATTTATTTGATTTTAACTATAAAACTGAAGTCACAAAGAGATGAGAGAATTACAAAACAAACAAAACAAAGGCCACAGAGCTCAAATTTGACATGTCCAAAAAGGAGTTCAGTTCAGTAATCAGAATTTCCAACTTTTATTTTCCTGTTACAAGTTTATATTTGACAAAAGACAGAAAAAAATAAAATAAAATTCGCACTTTTCACTGTTTTCATAACCCATCAGTGTCATTTCTTTATACTTCTTCATAAATGTGCGTTGTGTAACCGTCAAACACTTTTCTGAAGGATTTTTAAATGTTTTATTACAGTTTTTGGCTTCTCGTTTTATTGTTTTTGTGTATTGTAATGTTTTTATGTGTTTATCTTATTTCCGCAGGTTTCCGTGAACGAGTCCGCGCTGGTCATTTACAGAGACACTTTTTCGTCCGCTGTGGCCAAAAATGTCCTCCTGGTGTCTCTGGGACTGACCATCAACTACATCAACGGGATCCTGATCCACACCTACAGAAAACACCAGGTACAACAAACTCTTTTAACCGTTTTAACCGTGTATGACTCTGACACAGACACAGCCGCCACATGAGCTGATATTTCAGGCCTGGATTTCAGTGCCTAAATCTACTGAACATTCAAATAGACCTGCAAGTGACAAATCTAATAGTGAGGGTTTATCTTTGTTTTCTTGGTTCCATAATATCGCAGATTTCAATAAATGATTCTTTAATTTGCTTTCTAAGATTATATTGTATTGTTGAAAAGAAACACAGACCTCTTCATTCTGATTTGCCTGAGCAGCTCAAACATTTAAACACAGACTTAGACTTAAACGAACTTTATTGATCCACAAGGGAAATGATTTGGACACACGAGCTCACACATCATAATATAATATAAAAACAAAGAGAAAATATATAAACGGTAATAATAAATTCTAAATAAATAGCAAAAAAGAGCAGGAGACACGTGTCAGATAACAGTATGAAATTAAATGTACTTTTATATTGCTTTATTTTTATGCAAAGTACACGTAAAATGATTGGAGTTGATTATTGGAGCACCAAGTAGTGTGTGTGTGTGTGTGTGTGTGTGTGTGTGTGTGTGTGTGTGTGTGTGTGTGTGTGTGTGTGTGTGTGTGTGTGTGTGTGTGTGTGTGTGTTTACGATCAAAAGTACAGTACACACATGATGACATCTGAAATGAGCTCAGTGATCTTGGTGTCGTTCACAAACTTGATCAGTGTTTCAGAGTTGTGGCTGGGGGGCAGTAGTTTTTGTTCAGTGGGCAGTTCCCAGTGGAGACGCAGAGCTGATCATCTGAGAGTCTGAGGTGGACAACATTTTTTGGTCAAAACAGTGAAGTTTTTATCCGTTTTGGCCTTTTGTCCACAAGGAGCCGACGTGGGTGAAAACAGGTTCTAGAGTGGATAAATTTGAAAACACCGACGTTGTGTTGTCGCGTGGACAAGCAAACCACAGCTTTTAGAAAACGATGAGATCATGACCCCATCATCACCACATGACCAGAAGAAAACCCCACACAACAACTCGTAACAACCACAACAACCGGACGACGGAGCAGAGTTTGTGCTGTGGACGCTGCTAAGTTGATTTACACTGATGCATCAAAATCTCTTAATGGACTTTATAATACAAGACCAGCGGAGACGCAAACACAATTACACACGTTGGATTCTTTTAAACCCACCGTGTAGAACTAGAAGAGCCACCAGAAGAAGATTTTGGGTCAGACCTGAGATTGACAGGAGCAGGTGGGGCTTGTCTGGCTGTATCCTGTTTACAGCGCCACATACAGGTGTGGCATTTGTATTACATCGTTTTCACTCCATCTGAACACGAATATTTATTGATCTGACATGTGTGGACGTGAATTTGTTTCAATCCACAAAATAAAATAAAAATCCAGGAGCGCTGTCGTGTGGATCACTTCTCCTGCTGCACACACTGACCCCGGGCCCTCTGGACGTCTGTGACCCACCTTCAGTTGGAGCTCAGAGAGTTTGTCCTGCAGCAGGGAGGAGCAGAGTGATGGTGACATCTACAGACCTGTTGGCTCTGTAAGCAAACTGCAGGGAGTCAAGGTCTGGGAAGATGAAGGACTCGAGGAGGGACAAGACCAAACGCTCTAACGTCTTCATGAGTAGTAAGTTGTTCTGAGAGGTTCAGGTCGTCAGTAGAGTGAGGGGCTTTGGGCGTGTAGCTGGAGATGTACCTAAGTCTCTTCAGACGGAGTCGTCAGCAGAGAAGCTGAGTATCTGAGAATCTGTCGAGACAGGAGCAAATAAATAAAATAAAAGTTCTAATGAAGTAACTTTATCTCTTGTTTTATTTTCAGATATTCTACACAAACCCGCGCTACATTCTGTTCGCCCACCTGGTGCTGAATGACATGCTCCAACTCTCCTTGAGCATTGCCATGTTCATCATGAGCTACACGTCTCGTCAGGTGATCTGCCCCGTGTGTCTGATCCTCATGTGCGTGAGCGTCCTGACATCTCACAACACCACGCTCAACCTGGCCGTCATGGCGGTCGAATGTTACATCGCCGTCTGCTTCCCCCTGCACCACCCCCAGCTCTGCACCATCCAGCGCACCTACGGCCTCATCGCCGGCATCTGGGCCCTGACCACCCTCATCATTCTGCCCGACATCTTCATCCTGGTGGTCACCAAACCTCCAGAGTTCTTTGTGTCTACAGTTTACTGTGAGAGAGCCAGTCTCTTCGACCACCCGGTCATCATGATGAAGAGGGACGTCCAGTACATCGTGTACCTGTCCGGAGTCTGGTTCATCCTCATCTACACGTACTGCCACATTTTCTTCGCGGCTCGAGCGGCGAAGTCGTCTGCACAAGATTCCAGAAAAGCACGGAACACCATCCTGCTCCATGGCTTCCAGCTGCTCCTCTGCATGTTGTCTTACGTCGACCACTTCCTGCTCAGGGTTCTGATGATCTGGTTCCTTCAGTACATCGTTCACATTGCGTTTGTCATTTATGTGATCGTCATGATCCTGCCGCGTCTCATCAGCCCCATCCTGTACGGGCTCAGGGACAAGGTGTTCAGGGAGCACTTCACCAAGTACCTGGTCTTTACTGTCGTCATCAAGAGTTAGAGACGGAGAATCTTCATCTGGACTGAAGGATGCATCATTCTGACTCAAATTCTATTTACTGTTTGTAAAAAACTAATAAAATAATGTGTTTTTTATAACTCAAGTATTTATAAAATAAAAGCAGAAAATAAAAAAGACAAAACCAATAAAGGTGTAAACTGACATATTTGACTCTGAAACACATTTAGACAGTTACAGACTCGTACAAACACAAACATTTACATTAAAATGTTGTTAAAATAAAACACCATTACTAACGGTTTTACTTTTTTCAGTCACGAGTAATGTAACTAATTACTTTTTCTGTCATTACAACATCATTACTGTTACCAACACATCGTTACTGTGCATTAGTGAAGCTGCTCATTGAAGCTGTCGTCAGACTCACACACACACGACACAAGCTCATGTACTCGCACATGCACGACTTCACTCGAGGAAAACAGTGAGTAAAGTCGCTCCAAAACATACAGCAAATCCACTCTTACCTCCAATAAGAACCGTGACAGAGACTGACATTCTCCTCCTGTCCTCACTCTTCTGCGGTGTTATTAAATCCATAAACTCACGAGGAGCAACAGGACTCTCATCTGTCTCACCATTTCACTGATATTTCTGCCGCTGGATTTATTTTCTCCTCTGAATCGTTCTTTCTGCTGCCGCATGTAAACAAACAGCTCCATGTGATGACGTCATCGGGCGTGGCTCGGTTCTGTTGTGCAGAACATAGAACCACAACAGACGTGTTTGAACATGACACGGTTCTAAAGACCGAGTGTGAAAAAAACAAAAAACAAAAAAAGTAACGCAATAGTTACTTTCCCGAGTACTTTTTGGGAAGTAACTAATAGTAACTATAACTAATTACTTTTTCAAAGTAACGCGCTCAACACCGTCCTTCATTCTCTCCTTCCTCATTTCAGTTGAACAGAATCGGCGGCTGGACAGGCCCAGAGCTCATACAGGGGAGGGGTCATGAATCTGGGCGTATTTCCCCAGGAAAATCTGAATTAAAGTTCTGAGCTGAGGAACTAGAACTGATCCTGCTCTGAGTAAAAATGGCAAAACTCCCCATAATGAAGTCAGCCATAAACAAGGACAGGACAGTTTCACTCTAAAACTTTTCTCTTTGGACCTGCACTTGGAGCTGAAACGTCTTGATGTGCAGATGAACAGGGCTGAAACTGTCTTTACACTGAACCACTCCTGGATGAAGTTAAACTTTTGAATCATGTGATTCCAGTTTTATGAGATTTGACTGAACAGGACTATTGGTCTGTATTACTTGGATTTTTTCTCCTAGAGGGAGTTAAAATAATAATAGTTAAAATGAACTGAAATAAAAGAAAGTTAGAACAGGTGCTACATCTCAAATAGTGCAGAAAATAACACTCGTGTGTGTTGTGGAGAAGGGCTCAGTCAGAGTCTCTCAGAGCTGCTGTTGTGTTGAGGTCACTCGTCTGAATCTGCTCACACCAAAACCTCGTGTTCATGTGAAAACTCATGAAATAAAGTTCCAGTAATTTGTGTGTGTGAAAAGTTATTGAAGGTGACATTACTCCACAGATCTGTTGCATCATTGCTCGTCTCTCTCTTCTCTCTCTCGTTCTGTCTCTGATTTAAGCCTCGGTGTTTGGGGGCCTCCTCAGAATGTCCCAATGCAGTCCACAGAGAACCTGTCCAACCAGTCTGACCTGCCCAGGGTGAGACGCTCCAGACACACTGTGACACCAACAACACAAACCCACATCTCACCAACACTGTTTTTGTCACGTTTACTCTGCTGTGTGTATTTTTGAAAGGATTTGAATAGTTTGAGTAGTTTTCAGCAGATTATTTGTACTTGAACTTGTATATTTAAACAATGTGCATGATGTTTGTCTATCAGAGATACAGAGAAACTGTACTTCTACTTGACTGAAATATCATTTTAATAACAGTACTTTATATTTATTGCAGTTCTTGGCTTCACATTCTTCCTGTTTAATGTATTTAAAAGTCTGTTATATTGTGTGTCTTTGTGTTCTGTCTTTTATTCAGGTCTCTGTGAATGAATCCACTGTGGTCATTTACAGAGACACGTTTGTGTCTTCTGTGGCCAAAAATGTCCTCCTGGTGTCTTTGGGACTGACCATCAACTTCATCAATGGGACTCTGATCCACACCTACAGAAAACACCAGGTACAACAAACTGTTTTAACTGTTTATGACTCTGCACTGATGTTTACATGGGCTGATATTCAGGTGCTTTTCTCTCTTTGGTTTATTAACTTGCATTTAAACGATCTGTTAAAATATAGTTTATAATATTTCAGAGAAGGTTTGTATCATTTTTATAAAATGTCAATGATATATTTTTTGTGTTGCTTTATTTTCATTTTAAATCATCAGCATGAAGTATTTGATCAAGGGCATGTAGTTTAAACAGTTTCAGAAGTGTTTACATCCAAATAGTTTATTGGATCAAATATATAATTGTAAAATAGGATGGCAAAAAGAAGAATTCAGTTTGTCAACTGGACAGAAGTTTATTTTGGTTGAATACGTTCCACAGCTCATCCAAACTGCTTCTTCAGTTCTGGACCAACAGACGTGTTCAACCAAAATAAACCTTTGTCCAGTTGACAAACTGAGTTTCTCCTTTTGCAGTGGATTCTACCTGAACAACTGAGGGACTGTACAAATATAAAATATTATTATAAAATAATATTTTCTGCTTCAGATTGATATTTTTTGCTGCCTTTGACTTGACATGAAAAGTTCTTTCTGTTTGTTTTTCTGGCCTTTATTGGACAGGACATTTACAGGTTGAAAACAGGACAGAAAACAAGACACTGGACAAAGAATCAAACCCACAACCACACATGTGCAGGGAGCATATGTATGTTCCCACTGCTCTGTTTTCTCACATTCAAAAGTATTTTTGAAAGTAAATCCATAACCCCAGTCCCCACCCTGGTCCTGACCTCAACATAATAATGACAGTGCAGTAAAATGTGTTGTGCTCAACAAAAAGTGTTACACAAAAGACACTGAAAACAGCAGAAAAATTCATAGCTTCATAAGTTATAAACTCTAATCTTCTTTGTAACAAGTCCTGGCTCACAGAGAGATTTGCTCTCCCTCTCCAGCCTGGACACACAGATAGTAAAGTGTTTGTGGACGGGGCAGGTGGAGCTGGAGGACCTGGTGTCTGGTCTCTCTGATGAGGTTACAGGCTGGTGCATGAAGCTGAGATGATGATTCTCAGGTCCTTCCTCCCTAAACCAAGTGCAGATATCAGTGGGAGAAAAGTAAATGAAAGATGGATACTCGCTCAATGATTGTTGGTGTACAAAAGTATGAATATGAGGTTTAACAACAGCCTAGTGTCGAGCCAAAGCTTCTGTGATGGTTGATGAACGGTGATTCTGGCAGAAAATGGATCAGATTGAATCAGCAGACAGGTAATTGGTCAGTGGGTGTGTGCTTACGTTGGCTGCTTGGTCACTGGACACAGAGCTGTGGGAACATAGAAATATCCACAGCACCAGCGGCGAGAACAAACTGTTCAAATGAAATCTTTTTAAGTCTTATGTCTTTACTTTCAGATATTCTACACAAACCCGCGCTACATTCTGTTCGCCCACCTGGTGGTGAACGACATGTTCCAGCTCTCCTTGACCATCTCCCTGTTTGTGCTGAGCTACACGTCTCGTCAGATGCCCTGCCCCGTGTGTCTGATCCTCTTGTGTCTCAGTGTCCTGACCACACACAACATCCCGCTCAACCTGGCCGTCATGGCGGTCGAATGTTACATCGCCGTCTGCTTCCCCCTGCACCACCCCCAGCTCTGCACCATCCAGCGCACCTACGGCCTCATCGCCGGCATCTGGGCCCTGACCACCCTCATCATTCTGCCCGACATCTTCATCCTGGTGGTCACCAAACCTCCAGAGTTCTTTGTGTCTACAGTTTACTGTGAGAGAGCCAATGTTTTCGGACACCCGGTCATCATGATGAAGAGGGACGTCCAGTACATCGTGTACCTGTCCGGAGTCTGGTTCATCCTCATCTACACGTACTGCCACATTTTCTTCGCGGCTCGTGCAGTGAAGTCGTCTGCACAAGATTCCAGAAAAGCGCGGAACACCATCCTGCTCCATGGCTTCCAGCTGCTCCTCTGCATGTTGTCTTACGTGGATCACTTACTGGTGAGAGTTCTGATGATCTGGTTCCTTCAGTACATCGTTCACATTGCGTTTGTCATTTATGTGATCGTCATGGTTCTGCCGCGTCTCATCAGCCCCATCCTGTACGGGCTCAGGGACAAGGTGTTCAGGGAGCACTTCACCAAGTACCTGGTCTTTACTGTCGTCATCAAGAGTTAGAGACGGAGAATCGTCATCTGGACTAAAAGCTGCATTGTTCTGACTCAAATTCTGTTACTGTTTGTAAAAAAAACTAGTCAAATGTGTTTTTTATAACTCAAGTATTTATGGAATAAAAGAAGAAAATAAAAATGACAAAAAAATGTGGTGTAAATGGACATATTTATCACCGAAACACATTTAGACAGTTGCAGACACGTACAAACAAAAACATCTCATAGTTCAACCACTACTTCATTCTCTACATTTACAAACATCTCACACAGTATCGTCCATCTCTCTGTCCTTCCTCATTTCAGTGGAACAAAAGGGGAGGTCAGACCTGATCTGGGTCAGACACAACACAGGGTCCAGAAAGCCTGAAGTTATGGAAGTATATTTTAATATTTTATCCACCCACAGCAACTCCACTCCAACATTTATAATCACATATTAAATACAAAATTTAACATAAAAAGGAGACGTTGCAATAAGCTGGTTAAGGAGTCGCTATGAACCACACCAAATGCGGCAGAAGACCTTCCAGAGGAAATACTCTGATGGTTTTATCGCCAACTGAGAAAACTGAGCGAGTGAGAGAGAGACTTTCCTCTGTTGTGTCTTCAGAGTTCATCTGGCTCCCCCTGGAGGCTGCTGTGATGCTGCAGGACGCACTTTTGTCCTGAGGGATGTTACTTGTGTCCAGAGTCAGTGTGAAAGTCGACGAGCTCATGCACAAGTGCGGACAGTTTCAAATGCCCGTGTTGTTGAGAATAATGAGTGGAATAAACATCACTTTAAATGAAAAAAGGTGATTATTTTGTGTGGCGCATCATCAAAATGTGACATTTATTGATCACTTTTCTTATCAGTTTGGAGCTTTACAAACAATATTCATGTCCACCTCCTGTGCTGCTCTGGTGACATTTGCAAATAGTTTTTATCTGTCGAGATTCTACTGTACAAACGAAGGAAACGTGTGGATCATTGCTCAGGTTTGACCATGTCTCAAGTGATTCATGATTTCCACAGTTCAGATACAGAAGAGCAGATCTTCTTCACTCAGACTCAGTCAGAGCTGCTGTTGTGTTGAGGTCACTCGTCTGAATCTGCTCACACCAAAACCTCGTGTTCATGTGAAAACTCATGAAATAAAGTTCCAATAATTTGTGTGTGTGAAAAGTTATTGAAGGTGACATTACTCCACAGATCTGTTGCATCATTGCTCGTCTCTCTCTTCTCTCTCTCGTTCTGTCTCTGATTTAAGCCTCGGTGTTTGGGGGCCTCCTCAGAATGTCCCAATGCAGTCCACAGAGAACCTGTCCAACCAGTCTGACCTGCCCAGGGTGAGACGCTCCAGACACACTGTGACACCAACAACACAAACCCACATCTCACCAACACTGTTTTTGTCACGTTTACTCTGCTGTGTGTATTTTTGAAAGGATTTGAATAGTTTGAGTAGTTTTCAGCAGATTATTTGTACTTGAACTTGTATATTTAAACAATCTGCATGATGTTTGTCTATCAGAGATACAGAGAAACTGTACTTCTACTTGACTGAAATATCATTTTAATAACAGTACTTTATATTTATTGCAGTTCTTGGCTTCACATTCTTCCTGTTTAATGTATTTAAAAGTCTTTTATATTGCGTTTATGTGTGTTCTGTCTTTTATTCCGACAGGTCCCTGTGAATGAATCCAGGTTGGTCATTTACAAAGACACTTTTGTGTCTTCTGTGGCCAAAAATGTCCTCCTGGTGTCTTTGGGACTGACCATCAACTACATCAATGGGACTCTGATCCACACCTACAGAAAACACCAGGTACAACAAACTGTTTTAACTGTTTATGACTCTGCACTGATGTTTACATGGGCTGATATTCAGGTGCTTTTCTCTTTCAGTCGGTTAAAATATAGTTTATAACATTTCAGAGGTTTGTATCATTTTTATAAAATGACAATGATATATTTTTTGATGTTGCTTTATTTTCATTTTAAATCATCAGCATAAAATATTTTATGAAGAGCATGTAGTATAAACAGTTTCAGAAGTGTTTACATCCAAATAGTTTATTGGATCAAATATATAACTGTAAAATAGGATTTAAGAAATATAAATATAAAATAATATTTTTTGCTTCATGTTGGCCTTTGGACAGGACATTTACAGGTTGAAAACAGGACAGAAAACAAGACACTGGACAAAGAATCAAACCCACAACCACACATGAGCAGGGAGCATATGTATGTTCCCACTGCTCTGTTTTCTCACATTCAAAAGTATTTTTGAAAGTAAATCCATAACCCCAGTCCTCACCCTGGTCCTGACCTCAACATAATAATGACAGTGCAGTAAAATGGACTGTGATTTATTTTGCTCAATGTTCCCGAAAAGTGTTGTACAAAAGACAGTGAAAAGCTAACGTGTCTACAGTATTTGCAACTAAAAAACTAAAATCTAGTCTTTGTAACAAGTCCTGACCCACAGTGGCTGAGAGATTTGCTGCTTTTATTCTGTAAGTTCCTCTCCAGCCTGGACACACAGATTTGATGCTGACAGTGATCGTCAGACACATAGTAAAGTGTTGATCGATGAGGCTGGTGGAGCTGGACGACTCCTGGACTTGTGTCTGGTCTCTCTGATGTGACAGGCTGGTGCAAGATTCTGAGATGATGATTCTCATGATTCTCTTCCTCCCTAAACCAAGTGCAGACATCAGTGGGAGGACATGTTTTGACATAGAGAACTCGTTAATGAGACCTGACTGTTGGGCTACAAAAGCATTGATATGAGGTTTAACAACAGCCCAGTGTCGAGCCAAAGCTTCTGCGATGGTTGATGAACAGTGGAGTAGATTGAATCAACAGACAGGTATTGGTCAGTGGTTGTGTGTTTACTTTGGCAGCTCTGTCACTGGACACAGAGCTGTGGGAACATAGAAATATTCAAAGCACCAGCGGTGAGCACACAGCTGTATTTAAGCTGTTCAAAAAAGCTGTCCACTACAGATTGTTCAAATGAAAACTTTTTAAGTCTTATGTCTTTACTTTCAGATATTCTACACAAACCCGCGCTACATTCTGTTCGCCCACCTGGTGGTGAACGACATGCTGCAGCTCTCCTTGACCATCTCCCTGTTTGTGCTGAGTAACACGGCCCAATCTGTGATCTGCCCCGTGTGCATGATCCTTCTGTGTCTCAGTGTCCTGACCACACACAACACGCCGCTCAACCTGGCCGTCATGGCGGTCGAATGTTACATCGCCGTCTGCTTCCCCCTGCACCACCCCCAGCTCTGCACCATCCAGCGCACCTACGGCCTCATCGCCGGCATCTGGGCCCTGACCACCCTCATCATCCTGCCCGACATCTTCATCCTGGTGGTCACCAAACTCCAGAGTTCTTTGTGTCTACAGTTTACTGTGAGAGAGCCAGTCTCTTCGACCACCCGGTCATCATGATGAAGAGGGACGTCCAGTACATCGTGTACCTGTCCGGAGTCTGGTTCATCCTCATCTACACGTACTGCCACATTTTCTTCGCGGCTCGAGCGGCGAAGTCGTCTGCACAAGATTCCAGAAAAGCGCGGAACACCATCCTGCTCCATGGCTTCCAGCTGCTCCTCTGTGTGCTGTCGTACGTCGACCACTTCCTGTTGCGGTTTCTGATGATCTGGTTCCTTCAGTACATTCGTCACATTGCGTTTGTGGTTTTTGTCGTCGTCATGATCCTGCCGCGTCTCATCAGCCCCATCCTGTACGGGCTCAGGGACAAGGTGTTCAGGGAGCACTTCACCAAGTACCTGGTCTTTACTGTCGTCATCAAGAGTTAGAGACGGAGAATCTTCATCTGGACTGAAGGCTGCATCATTCTGACTCAGATGTTATTTAGTTTAGTATCTAGTTTAGTATCTAATGATTCAAGTATGTATAAAATTAGAATATTTAACAAAGTAAACAAGAAAACAGAACAGAATAAATAAAGATTTTAAAACCTAAAGGTGTACATTGATATAATTGCCACTGACACATTTAAGGGTCATTTATTGTCCACACACATGCAGGTGAACATGGAGGCCTCTATCCATTCCTTTGCATTGTTCTTTATGTCTTTAGGTTCTTCTTAGAACAGGTGGAATCTCAGTAAAGTGAAGCTTTACGTGTCGCAACTCCTGGAAACAGTGATGAACACAGTTTGATTGATGGAACCTAAACTTATTGCCTAAACTTATTTGTTGCTCTATTTCAGTTCTGTAGCTGACCCTCTAGTGGTTGTTTAAGAGACGACAAAAATTTAGAAACATTTGGAAGTGACAGTTATTCCAGATCTGTTTACGTACGCAAATGAAGAATAAATGAGCCTTTAGACAGTTACAGGCGTGTACCAAAGCACCATGTTATTCTCTATATTTACTCAACATCTCACAGTATTGTCCAGCGAGGTGGGGGCCATGCTCATACAAGGTTGGGACAAAAATCAGGGGGGCCTCTGGGTCTTCCACCAGGAAAATGTGAACCAAACATATGACATTTTCTCCATTCTGCTGAAGTTTAGCCAAGTGGCCAAGTGAACTGTATATAGAGCAAACAATGTAGTGAATGCAGTGAAGCAACACCAGCCAGACACTGCAGCTGACAACAGACGTGTGTGTGAAAGGTATTTGCTAAAATCTATCACAACATTCCAGGTTGTGTGTTTAAAGGCTGTGCAGAGCAGCTCATAGACATGTGCACAGATCTTTAACAGGTCAGACAAACACATCTGTTTTAAAATCTCCACTGTCCCAATACCCAATAAATCCAATCCATTTTTATTGAATGACTATTGTCCTGAAGCCCTGAGCTCTAAGGCCGTCATGATCATGAGCACCAGCAGAATAAAGGAGATGATTATAGACTTTAGAAGACATCAACATCTCCCACTAACAGTAACCAATGCTGAAGTGGGGAGGGTCCAGAGCACCAGGTTCCCGGGAAAACATCTGTGGAACAAACAGACTCTCAAAGACAACGACAGCTGTGATACAGAAGAACATCTCCACCTCCTCCACAAACTGAAGAAGGTGGAGCTCCACACTCAGGTCATGACCCTTCAGTCCTACAGAGGGTCGGCTGAGAGTCTTGATTACAAAAACTTTGTCCAAATGACCAACCACCGTTGAACCCTTCTCTGCGTACATTAGTATGTATTATTTTGTTTGTGAAAATGTGCAGATAAGTGCTTTGTGCATTTGTAAACAGGAGGTCACAAAATTTACATTTTTTACTTGTTGTGACGCTTCGATGAATCACACTGATCTAATGTGAGTTGGGTTAACAATCTGACACTTAGTGAGATCATCCATTCTGCAGGTCGTGTGGAAACAGGCTTTAAGAAAACTCCATCTTCTTGGGGCACAATGGACTTTCAGCATCAGCATCTCCAGCACCACTAGAGTCTGGGAGACCAAACAACAAAGGAAGGAAATGTGTGGTTGGCCGATTCTCTCTGGTGACGACAGGTTAGTTTAACTTATTAATTAAATCATCAAAAGTATCATTTGACAGATCAGACTCTCCGGACCATTGCACTGAACCAGTACTGTAGTTCTCATTAACCACATTATGCACCATGTGTATTCTTGCTGAAGTACTGACGTAGAGCATTCAGCTGCACCGCTGTTCTTCAGGGTCGTTCCTCGAGGGCGTCTCCCAGTCCTCACTTTCACCGGCATAGAATCTCAATTTCCACCGCTGTGGCACCTGGACGGCACCTGCACTAAACTACTGAAGGCAGGGGCTGGACATTTTGAAAGAATGAAGAAAGAAAATGACGTAATTTCATGTCACGGTGGTATTTTTGAATAAAAACACACATTGTTTGTGTTGTAAATGTGCAAATCTATTGACATTTCGACAAATAACAATGACATTACTCCATGGCCCTGTTGCATCATTGCTCCTCTCTCTCTCCTCTCACTTTGTCTCTCCCCTTCCCTCCCTCTTCCTCTCTCTCGTTCTGTCTCTGATTTAAGCCTCGGTGTTTGGGGGCCTCCTCAGAATGTCCCAATGCAGTCCACAGAGAACCTGTCCAACCAGTCTGACCTGCCCAGGGTGAGACGCTCCAGACACACTGTGACACCAACAACACAAACCCACAAACCCACAAACCCACAAACCCACAAACCCCGCTCCCCTCAACTCTGTACACACTGTATTTTTCATATTTACTCTGCTGTGTGCATTTTTGAATGGATCTGAAAGCTTTGAGTAGTTTTATGACAGAATATTACTTGTTTCTATTTGATTCCTCATACAGACATTTACCTCTGATGATTTTAATGCTGGTTGGAAAGTGTGTTTTTTTCTTGTTTACTACAATTTGTATGATGTTGTCTACTAGAGTCGTCGCTGTACCAGTGGATATACATAAAAAATAAATCTCTCTCAAATATATTCAAACGTTATTTAACATTACTTTCTTCAAACTTTGTACTTCTGCTTCACTGAGATATTTTTGAAGTAACAGTGTTGTAGTTTTATTGCAGTTTTTGGCTTCACATTCTGCCTGTTTTATGTGTTTAAATGTTTATTATATTGCATGTCTATGTGTTCTGTCTTTTATTCTGACAGGTCCCTGTGAACGAGTCCAGGCTGGTCATTGATAAAGACACTTTTGAGTCTTCTGTGGCCAAAAATGTCCTCCTGGTGTCTTTGGGACTGTCCTTCAACTACATCAATGGGATTTTGTTACACACGTACAGAAAACACCAGGTACAATAAACTGTTTTAACTGTTTTAACTGTGTATGACTCTGCGCTGGTACAAACGTAGCTGAAATGACTCAGTTCAGACTCTTTATTGTTTACATTGTCTGACATTCAGGTGAACCTCCAGATGTTTTACCTCTTTGGTCAATTAACTTGCATTTAAAATCTAATTGATACTATTTCAGTGAAGGTTTGTATCATTTTCAAAACATGAATAAATAAAACAGCTGCATCCTTGCCTCTTCAGGCTGATGTGGATCTGTTTACATGTTTTTGTAGTATGACGGGGAAGATTAAACTTATCTTATAACGATATTGGAGCTGCACTGGATCAAATCTTACACATACAGGTGCTCATCAGAGCAGAGGGCTTGAATTCTTGTTGAATAGAAAAAAGGATGGAAGAGGCTCTGACTTGTGGTGTGTTTATTAACTGTCACCAATCTTATCTTATCTAATCTTATCTTATTTTATCTTATTTTATGTTACACTGAGTTGATCTGACCAGGGATGAGCCATATCACAGTATTTGGCACTGATATGAAGTACTTTTGGAGAATACCTATAATTTTTCTGTACAGATTCAGATACTCGATGTCAGTCTGATCCTTATGAGTAAATTTAAATACATTTCATTTCATGTAAATATGAATAAAAGAGGGTTTCAAATGTTTTTTAAAGGACAAACAGTCAGACTGAGAGATCTGTCCAGGATGCACCTGCTGCTGTGTTCAGACACAAAACACTGAAGAAATGACCTAAATATGTTTAACATTTTAACACTGATCTAGTTTTGATATTTGCAGAACATTTGTGATATATCAATAGTCCCAGCCCTAGTTTTGACTTTGTAAAGCTTTAGTTTTGTTGCAGAAATGTTTTTTTGTTCCATTTGACCTGCTTCAACATATTTTAGATCTGGGGTCATCAAACTAAGGCCCGCGGGCTGACTCCGGCCCTCCACAATCCTTTCACGGCCCCCAGCCCCTCTGCCCCGCCACCTGAACAACCCCATGAGCCAGTCCTCAAAAGTGTCATGACCTTTTTTTTGTAATGTATTTTTTGGCAAATAACTCGTCTGCATCTTGTATTTTTTTCAATTAAAAAATTATATTTATATGAAGTATTTATATTTAAATAATACAATTTAATTTACATTTGCCGCAGAATTATTTTCTCCTGACGAACTCAAGATCAAACAGTGACAGTGACACGTGCAGAGTTCTGTAGTACAGTTAAGGACAACAAAATGGCCAGAGTTCAGAAAGTTGACAAAGAGTGTTAAGTTTTCAAAGAACAGTGGACGACCGATTATTTTTTTGTTCAGTGTGAGGATCGTGCAGTTTGTCTGATATGTAAAGAAAGTGTGAAGGTTTTCAAAGAATCTAATCTGTGTCGTCAGGATCAAACAATTCTGTTATACAACCCCGACCCCCATCACAGTCAGGAGCAAAACTGTGGCCCCCAGAGAAAAAAGTTTGGTGACTCCTGTTTTAGATACATTTGATCCTTTTAAATGAAAACAATGACCGAGACCTGAAGTGTCAAGTGAACAAACTTTGTGCATCTTTCATCACTTCAGTCTTTTAAACTCGTATCTTGTTTATTTTCAGATATTCTACACAAACCCTCGTTACATTCTGTTCGCTCACCTGGTTCTGAACGACATGCTCCTGTTGTCTTTAAGCATCGCTCTGTTTGTGTTGAGTAACACGTCTCATCCGGTGATCTGCCCCGTGTGTCTGATCCTGCTGTGCGTGAGCGTCCTGACCACACACAACACGCCGCTCAACCTGGCCGTCATGGCGCTCGAATGTTACATCGCCGTCTGCTTCCCCCTGCACCACCCCCAGCTCTGCACCATCCAGCGCACCTACGGCCTCATCGCCGGCATCTGGGCCCTGACCGCCCTCATCATCCTGCCGGACCTCTGCATCCTCGCGGTCACCAAGCCTCCGGAGTTCTTTTTGACGACAATGCGCTGCGAGAGAACCAATGTCTTCGATCACCCGGTCATCATGATGAAGAGGGACGTCCAGTACACCTTGTACCTGTCCGGAGTCTGGTTCATCCTCATCTACACGTACTGCCACATTTTCTTTGCGGCTCGAGCGGCGAAGTCGTCTGCACAAGATTCCAGAAAAGCGCGGAACACCATCCTGCTCCATGGCTTCCAGCTGCTCCTCTGCATGTTGTCGTACGTCGACCACTTCCTGCTCAGAGTTCTGATGATCTGGTTCCTTCAGTACATTCGTCACATTGCCTTTGTGATGTTTGTCATCGTCATGATCCTGCCGCGTCTCATCAGCCCCATCCTGTACGGACTCAGGGACAAGGTGTTCAGGGAGCACTTCACCAAGTACCTGGTCTTTACTGTCGTCATCAAGAGTTAGTTAGTCATTTTGGTGTAAGAAACATTGTTCTGACAAAAATGCTTTTTAGTGTCAAGATTTATTCAAATGTTTTGTGTATATGTTTTGTCATTAAATAAAGTCCTAAATAATGCTTTTAAATTATAAGAACAGTGTCAGTCATTCACAGAAAACATTTGGTTATTCAGAGCTTCTGGGGACAATAAACAGCTTTAAAAAGACCTAATAAAAGCAAATTCAAATCAAAATCCCGTTTGTTAATGTAGAGGAGCAGAAGACAAACAGACTGAGCTGCACTTTCTTGTTCTTGTGGTTTTACAGAAACATCACGTCTTGGTCTTTGCAGTGGAAGGTGTTTCTTGGTGAACAGTTGGAGACTTTCACTTTGGCGTTGACTTTTTAAATAACCAAGGTTGAACGAAGGATCAGGATTTTGTTTTGTCGTGGCTCCACATACAAAATGTTCTCTGTAAACTCGGGATGATTTCTTAGTCAGACAAATGTTTCCTTTTTGGTTCTTCCTGTGGATCAATCCTGCCCATCACCTTCACCTTTCACTATTTTTCAATTCCGTTGGGAAGAGAAACAGTTTGAACGGAGGTTTGAGTCACACACATCTGATTCACTTTTGCATTTATGGAGTTCACAAACTTCCAAAGCCTGTTTCTCGAGTCGTTTCCCGCTGTTTGGATCCAACAACCACACGATTACGATGTCCGAGTCCCAAAACTAAAATATGACAATATCAGAACCAGAAACAAAAGTGATATGGTTCAAAAGACTTAAAAAGATCGACTTTGACAATAGACACGTCCCACTGGGAAAACAAACATGGAGGTTTGATGATCACTTTTTGCACAATGACTGGAAGTCCAAAATTCATGATGCATGTATGTGCATGGCTTTAATTCACACTTCAGCTACTTATTAATGGTATCAATATCAGCAGCAACAAGTGCTGTAAACTTGTAAACAAGTTTGTGTGTTAGTTTCTGAGTAGTTTCAGTGCAGTTAGCTCCTCCCTGCAGACAGATAGAAGGAAGTGTGAGTCTGACATGAATGACTCCAAAACTTATGTAACTCCTGTCCATGTATGTATTGTGTATGTACTGTGACTTTGTATCGATGCATGTATGCATGTACATGTATCCCATGCTGTCACTTTATGTATGCCTTTGTTGTTTTGTCTTATGTTGTTGTATGTATTCTGTATGTATGTAATGTATGTATACTTTTATGTAAATGTATGTAAAGAAAAGGCACACGATCACTTCACACTTATCACCGTGTGTAACGCGCACTGACAATTATAAACCCAGTAGGTGGCGGTGGACGCAGCAGGTTGGACGCGAGCTGCCGTAAAACTCCACAAGAAGAAGAATCATGAGGAGCACGAGGATCATGTGACGGTCCCGTTCGTCACGTGATCGGCCTCTCTCCGGTGCTGTGGACTTTCCGGTGATCTGGAGCGGGCTCTGCGGCTCTCGTGTCCCCGGTGTGTCCGCTCTGTGCCCGCTCTGTGGTGGAGGATGCAGTTCCGCGCGGAGGAGGCGGCGGTGGTGGAGAAGGCCGTGCGTCTCGCCATCGAGTCCGTGATGAACGTGCTGTGCGCCGTGAACAGCGCGCGCACGCACGAGCTGCAGCGGCTGGTGGCGGACAAAGAGCAGGAGATCCGGAGGCTGGAGGAGCGGGTCCGGGAGGCCGAGGGGGAGCTGAGGATGCTGCGGCGGTGGTGGTCCCCGAGCCGCGCCCCGGAGCAGAGCGCAGGAGCGGGAGGAGCGGGAGGAGGAACAGGAGGAGACCCGGAGGACAGCGCCGAGCAGCGGGAGTGTGAAGTCCGAGTCTCCCGTGAGTCTGAACCCGGACCCAGACTGCTCCAACCCGGGCCCACACCGACAGGACCAGACACGAACAGAACCAGACACGAACAGAACCAGACTAAACCCAAAACTGAGACTCACTTTTTACTCTGTGGTCATCAAGATTTTCTGTATTTTGGCCAAAGAAATGACAATTTATGTTCCTGTTTTACTTTTCTCAGGGATCAGATTAGTCAAAATTTGTGAAAGTCCTGTTTTAGTCCTAGTTTAATCTTAGTTTAATCCTGAGGCCAGACCAGCAGGTTGGTTCTGGGTAGGACTTGGCAAAAAAAAAAACTGCTGTTGTGTCCTTAGGCAAGACACTTCACCCACATTTGCCTAGTATGAAAGTGATGTGTGTGTGAGTGATGGTGGTGGTGGTCGGAGGGGCCGATGGCGCAGATTGGCAGCCTCGCTTCCCTCAGTCTGCCCCAGGGCAGCTGTGGCTACAGTAGTAGTTTACACCACTGAGTGTGGAGTGACTGAATAATGAACTGTAAAGAGCTCTTTGGGGATCTTGAAAGGCGCCGTATAAATGCAATCAATTAATAATTAATAATCCTGGTTTAATCTTAGTTTGGTCCTGATTTATTCCTGGTTTAGACTTGATGTCGTCCTGGTTTAGACCTTGTTTTGTTTAGTCAAGTTTAGTCTGGTTTAGTTTAGTTTAGACCTGGTCTTTTGGGATCTTTTTAACTTTTAGTTGTGTAGAAATTGTAAATTCCAGCGCTGAAATGATCCAGATGATTCTAGTGAAAGTGTGTGGAGTTTAAAAACACAATCCTCTTTCACCACATGACGTCACAAAGTGGAACAGAGCGTTTTGAGAAAAGAACATGGTTTGTGTTTTTAGTGTGTTTAAAGAGAAAAGTGAAAAATGCATAGCACACACACACACACACACACACACACACTTTTCCATTTGGTCTTTGGTGGCTCTTTAAACATGTGTGAATGAACCAAAACACAACTCCAG
This sequence comes from Boleophthalmus pectinirostris, assembly GCF_026225935.1. Taxonomy (NCBI): domain Eukaryota; kingdom Metazoa; phylum Chordata; class Actinopteri; order Gobiiformes; family Gobiidae; genus Boleophthalmus; species Boleophthalmus pectinirostris. The sequence goes on from NW_026571447.1 coordinate 40,827,314, forward strand.
GTCAGTTTATGATGAGGAAACGAGTCCCACCGTCTCACTGTCTCTCTGTCTCTGTCTCTCACCGTCTCACGTCTCCGTCTCTCTGTCTCTCTGTCTCTCTGTCTCTCTGTCTCTCTGTCTCCGTCTCTTTCGCAGTGGCTCTGATGACGGGAGCAGCTTCTCAAGATCCTCCTGAAGGACTGGAGCCGGACCAGACCTGCTCGCCCAAAGACCACAGCGTCCACGTCCCCGTCCCCCAGCCGCTCCCCTGTCCCCCGGAATCCCCCGCGTGCCCGTCTGAAGGTCCGGTCCCCCACGCGCCCCCCGGCTCCTGCGACGTCCCTCAGGAGCCGGCGTGTCCTCCTCCTCCTGAAGGACGGGCGGAGTCCCAGGGCCCCGGCGGGAGCAGAGCGGTGAAGCAGGAGCCGCTCTTCTCCAGCCCCGTGCAGATCAAGCAGGAGCCTTTCTGTCCGGACTACGAGTTTGTCCAACAGGAGGACGGGACCACGGTCTTTCTCCAGAGGGACATGAGCGAGGACGTGTCCCCCACTGTCCAGGGTAAGACGCCCGACCTACAGAGGGGAGCCTGGTTTAGTCCTGTTTTAGTCCTGTTTTAGACCTGGTTTAGTCCTAGTTTAGTCCTGGTTTAGTCCTGGTTTTAGTCCTGGTTTAGAGACCTGGTTTCCTGTTTTAGACCTGGTTTAGTTTAGTCCTGGTTTAGTCCTGGTTTAGTCCTGGTTTAGAGTTTTAGTCCTGGTTTAGACCTGGTTTAGTCCTGGTTTAGTCCTGGTTTAGAGTCCTGGTTTAGACCTGGTTTTCAGATCTAGTCCTGGTTTCAGATCTAGTTTAGACCTGGTTTAGTCCTGGTTTAGACCTGGTTTCAGATCTAGTTTCAGATCTAGTTTAGACCTGGTTTAGAGACCTGGTTTAGAAGAGTCTAGTCCTGGTTTAGACCTGGTTTAGACCTGGTTTAGTCCTGGTTTAGACCTGGTTTAGAGTCCTGGTTTAGACCTGGTTTTAGACCTGGTTTAGACCTGGTTTTAGACCTGGTTTAGACCTGGTTTTAGACCTGGTTTAGTCCTGGTTTAGTCCTGGTTTAGACCTGGTTTAGTCCTGGTTTAGTCCTGGTTTAGTCCTGGTTTAGAGAGATCCTGGTTTAGTCCTGGTTTAGTCCTGGTTTAGACCTGGTTTAGAGTTTAGTCCTGGTTTTAGTCCTGGTTTAGTCCTGGTTTTAGACCTGGTTTAGTCCTGGTTTAGACCTGGTTTAGTCCTGGTTTAGACCTGGTTTAGTCCTGGTTTAGTCCTGGTTTAGACCTGGTTTAGTCCTGGTTTAGACCTGGTTTTAGACCTGGTTTAGACCTGGTTTAGTCCTGGTTTAGTCCTGGTTTAGTCCTGGTTTAGACCTGGTTTAGTCCACAGGTTTGTTTTTGAGGAGGAAACAGTATTTGAACATGTCTTAAAACTCACATGAGTTGGTTTTGTGTGGTTTTATTGTTTTTTTCTGTAGATATTCTGGGACACGAGCTGTGGCAGAGTTCGGCCGCTGGACCTGAGGACGTCTCCATGTCCGTCCCTCATCCTGTGGCCGTCCTCAGGGGGTGAGTCCTGCACACACGTGGTTTTAGTCCAGGGACGTAGACCTGGGCAACTCATTTGTGTTTTTAATAATCAAGATTTAGAAAAACTGCAAAATCATGACATTGAAGATTATTATGAAACAAGTTCACTCCTGATTTTCTTATTGTGAAGCAGATTATTGTGCGATTACAGTTAAATATCTGTACAAATGTAATTTAAGGTGGTTAATAGTGTCTTAAATAACAAGATATGATAAAAATGAAAATGTAAAGAGCTTCCCCTGTTTAAATTTGTGCATCATTCGTTCATTTGTTTTTCAAAATAAAACCAAAAATAAGAAAACAAAAAAATTTATATATATTTTTTTCATTATTTGTCTCCAAAGCCAAAATGAAAAAAACAGATAATGATAAATTTTTTTTTTAGTTTTCGATTTTGTGTTTAAATGAAAAATGGAAAAAATTGACAACAGACTGAACCAGGACTAAACCAGGACTAAACCAGGACTAAACCAGGACTAAACCAGGACTGAACCAGGACTGAACCAGGACTGAACCAGGACTGAACCAGGACTAAACCAGGACTGATTGTCAGGAGCAGGACTGGAACTGGGACTAGGACTGAGACGGGGACAAGACCAGGACCGAGACCGGTTTAGTCCTGGTTTAATCCTGGTTTAGACCTGTTTTAGTCGTGGTTTAGTTCTGGTTTAGTTCTGGTTTAGTTCTGGTTTAGTTCTGGCGTCGCAGTTTAAGCCACGAAAACTGGAAACGGCCATTATCTATTTTTTCCATTATTTATTTAACCACAAAATCAAAAAATGAAAAAACAAATGATATGTGTATTTTCATTTTGGTTTTGGAGACAAATAATGAAGAAAAAAACAAAAATTTTTTTAATCTATTTTGAAAAACGAATGAACGAATGACTTGAGCTTTCCTGCTCTGACTTTGATTCAAATCTGTTAAAATCATAATTGTCCAGTGTCCAAAAAACTCAGAGTAACACTGATTTAAGACTCAGAGTTTTATTGGCAACAGAAGAGTGGGTCTTTGAAGGAGCCCGAGGTGTAAATGAAAACCAGACAACAGGATTGTAATTATTACACGTGTTTATTAAAGTGAGAGAATGAACAGAGCCTTTAACATTTGACAAATGAAATTATAAATGAAAAAAAATAACTCAATTTTTTTTGGAGAGAAATGAGTTCATCTGAAACAGTTTTTTTTTCATAAGAGTTCATGAGTGTATAATCCAGTTTGAGAATTGTAGTTGGTTTAATCTAGTGACGTGAGGATGAGGCCTCCAGGTGTGACACGTTTCATCACCGTGTTGATACTGTGTTGGTGCGTTCTGTAGCGCCATCTGCTGGTGTAAAAATTGAACTGTTTCCTCTGGAGAAGCTTTGACACAAGCGCAGAACTCGATCATTCAGACTCGTGACACTTATTTGTGATGTTCTGATATCAACAAATGAAAGAACTGACAGAGACGTGTGGTGTCATTAAAGCAGATCACAGCCTGTTGTACTGAGTTGTATTAAGTTGTATTACGTCGGCCAAGTGCCTGACACATGATGAGGTGAATACTTGTGAACATGATAGTAAAATAATAGTAAAAATACTATAGTTTTTTTCAGTAAATCTGTAGTGAGTTTCACTTGGGACTGATTAAACTGAGCCACACAGAACAGACCTGTGTTCTGTTTCTCTTTGCTCTACACGAGTCGCCTCAGAGACACCAAATCATACAGGAGATACATCGTCACGTGACTTTTCTTTAAGTGAAACACACAGACACAGCTCCGCACGGGCTCGTTTGGCTCATCACTAGTTTAATCCACAGTTTAATCCACAGTTTGAGAATCAGAATTTATGACTTACAGTTCGAGAAGCGGCAGGAGGAAAAAAGGAAACAGTTTCTGTGCAGTCGTTTGTCTCAACATCTGGTGTTTTGTTGAGTTTAGTTTTGTCATCGTGCGTTTGTGCTCTGAAAGCAGATTCACACTGTTATAATGTCACACAATATGAACACATCAAATTAATCCATGTGTAACACAAACTAGTGGTCAAAAGTTTTAGAACACCACACTTTTTCAGTTTTTACTGTTGACCAAAACATTCTAAACTTCTGATTCATGAAAGTCTCCACTAAGGAGCTTTATTTCTTAAGTAAAGTTCCATAAGAAATTTCATGAAATTTTCTTGATGTTTCCTGGATCCACCAAACCTCTGAAGTTTATCACCTGTGGCCTTAAATCTCATCTGAAAAATCAGTTTTTCTTCAATAACATAAAAAATAATAAATTTAGCCCAATAATATCAATGGAAGTTGAATATATTTGGTACCAGTTTTCTGTCTCTATCTTCATTAGTTTCTGAGATATGGCAAAAGTGTCATTTCTTTGGGACTTCAAGGACCTTGAATAAACAATTATTATAAAAAAATAATAATAATAATACAAAATATTATATTAAAAAACATAATTTTTTAAGTTATTTGAGAAAAACAGATTTTTCGTCTTATTGACGCCGGTGGGATGAACTCAAGAGTCTTGGTGGACCCAGCAGATGTAACAGCTGAACTCACTCGTGGCTCGTTCTTTTTACAACAGAAACCAAATATTGTTCAGAAAGTTCTTCTGTCTGTCGCAGAAGTTCCATAAATGTGTGCCTCTTGTTGGTTGCTTCACTCTTCAGTCCAGTTCATTCCAAAATCCCAAACCAGAACTTGTTTTCAAGCTTCACCATCTTGTTCTTTTGTCCTGAGGTGTTTTTGGCAGAACTTGGTGTTTTGTTCTTTTCTTTTTTTTTTTAAACCTTTGTCTGTTCAGTTTTTACCTTTGTTCCATTTCAAGCTCTTCTTCTTGGACTTGCACGACTTGAATTAAAATAAATAACTGGAAAATTATGGTGTTCTAAAACTTTTGACCAGCAGTGTACGTGGGATCACCAGCCCTGCAGACAAATGTTATCCCTCTCAGGCTCAAATTAATTTTTAGTATCAGGAAAAATCTTATATTTGGGGAAAATTATAATATGGGGTAGTAATATACAATCCTGACTTTTTTATCCTTTGTGAACAAAAGAAGTATTTTGCACTTGCAGGTCGTTTGTGTGTAGTTGTTCTTGCACAGTTTGCATCGTCCACGTTTATCAGCCTGGACGGGAGAAAAGGCTCCTGAGTAAAAAAAGCTCATAAAATATGGATTTGGAGTAAGTAGGTAATTGGAATTTAGCTGTTGCAAATCTGCAACGTCTGCCTGGAGAGGGTAAAAATTTGAAATACTAATGCTTTTCCGATGAGTTTTTTAAGAATCACCTCTGATCTGTTTCTTCGTCTCTTGTGTCTCTTGTCTCTTGTGTCTCGGTCGAGCAGGAAGTCGGCGGTGCCCAGGAGGGATCAGTCTGAGGAGGCCATGCGGCGGCGCAGGGCCTCGTGGAGAGCGGCGTCCCGGAGGTATTACGCCCGTAAGATGGCGCGGCTCCACACCCACGCGCCCGGCAGCTCCGCCCCGGGAACCTCCGCCCCCCTGTACCCCCCCTGCCACCCCGGGCCCCAGAGCGGCGTCCACCTCCAGCCCCACAGCCAGCCGTGGTCGTCCAGGGGCTACTCCTCGTGTGAACTGACCCCGGACCCCCTCAGACCCCTGCAGGAGCTCCAGAGACCCGCCCAGGACTGGCCCAGACCCCCCACGCAGAGCGGATCAACACTTCTGTGACACTACTTAAAGCTCCAGTGTGTAACTTTACTTTTGGAGGCTTCGTCAAATGCTTTTTTTTCATGGAGATGTTGTTGCTTTGTCTTGAATGTTCCACAGTGTGACTTTAAACAGCTCCACTTCAATATTACAGGTGGTTTTATAGCTCAAAAACGCCTCAAAAAACAGATAGAAGATAGAAACTGTGGAACATTCCAATCTTCATGGAGACCAAAGCCAGACCAAGATCCAGGTCAGATCTGTGGAGAGGCGACCCCACTCACACTCACAATGTTTGTTTTTCGAGGTGTTTTTGAGCGAATAAAACCACCTGTAATATTTTTTTTTAAAGTTTAAAGTCACACTGTGGAACATTCCAGGCAGAGTAATGACGTCTCCATAGAAACAATCAGGTGATGGACCCTGCAAACAAAAAGTTACACAGTTCATAGTTCATTCCTGCACTAAAGGACAGAGTCGACTTTCACATTTCCTCCAAACTCTTCATGTTTACAGGTCTCAGTCTTAAAGCCGCTCTGCCTGATTTTTACTCTAAAAACTACAAAACTTTACATCCGTCAGTTTTCTTCTGCTTTTCCGGGGTCGGGTCGCGGGGGCGTCAATCTTAGCAGGGACTCCCAGACTTTCTTCACCCCAGACACTTCCTCCAGCTCCTCCGGGGCAACCTCGAGTCATTCCCAGGCCAGTCCAGAGACATCGTCCCTCCAGTGTGTCCTGGGTCGTCCCCGGGGCCTCCTCCTGGTGGGACATGCCTCCTCGACGTGGAGGAGCAGCGGCTCTACTCCGAGCTCCTCCTGTGTGACCGAGCTCCTCACTCTGTCTCTAATGCCGGACGTAAACTGTTTAATGTTTTCGATCGTTTCATTCAGCCTCAGCTCAAACTGTTCGACTAAATCACAGAGTTTAAAAGTTCACAGATCATGATTCATGTTCTCACACTGAACGAACGACTTCAGCAGAGAAACTGGCCACTGGATTCAAACAGGTTTGATTTTCTTGCAACCTACGATTGCTGATCGGGAACTGGTCGTGAGGTAATACCGTGATTTTTCGGACTATAAGTCAGTCCGGAGTATAAGTCGCACCAGCCAAAAAATGCATAATGAAGAAGAAAATAAACATATAGTGTCACTTTTTGGGGGAAATGTATTTTATAAAACCAGAGATCAGGAGCAGACATTTCCTGTGTAAAGTGAAGTTGTAGTAAAAACACTAGAAGAGAGAAGAACAGACTGTTAACGTCACATATTTCACAGTTCTTCAGATAAACTATAAACAACAGAACAGAACAAGTTTAACCAAACTCTCCGTCTCACTCCAAATCAATAAATCACTTCAGTTCTTCATCCTCATGTCACTTCTGAACAACTCGACCTCCGGAGGGAAACAGAGCGACGCAAACTCTTCTGTGTCGCTGTCGTCAGACTCAGACTCAGTTCCAGTTCAGGCTGTAACAATTTCCAAATCTCACGGTTGGATATTTATTTCAGTATTTTGGAGAGGTTAATATAATTGTAGATGTGACACTTTTTTACTTTTAAAAACACCTTGACAAGATTTTGGTGTGAATTATTTCCGTCATAATCCCAAGAATTCAAGTAAAAAACATGTTTCTTCATGTTTTCTGTGGTGAAATGAATCATGGGAAATGTAGTTCCTGATGTTCATAATCTATCAGTTCTATAAAACTATGAATTTAAGCAAAGGAACTTGTGATTCGAGATATTGTGACAGTCCACGATGTTATTGTGAGACTTTTGACGATATTTCAGTTACTGTTACATCCCTAGTTCCAGTTAGAATTATCGGGGTCTTTCTGAATCCCGACAGGATGGTTTCGGCGTCACTGAAGTCCAGACTTTGTCCATCACCCAGTGACTTCAGGAAAGTTTCATGGTTCATCCTCCACAAGTCACAAGTTTCTCTCTCACTCTAAACTTTCTTTCTGCTGCTCCATTTCCGTTTTCAGCAGCAGATTTCACGACTCGCAGCAGGACAGTGTTTTTTCCTGCAGGAGACATGCTCAGTAAAGGGTCTGTGACTTTACTGCGCTATGACTGACACAGGAGCGTGTACAGGAGTAACAGTCGCACTAGACACTGACACACAAGACTAGAGCCTCTCGCGACTGTCAGTGTGAAAATTTAAATATATAAATCACACCAGAGAATAAGTCACAGGAAACATCCAAACCATGAATAAAAGTGCGACTTATAGTCCGAAAACTACGGTAATCGGTTCTCGTTACTCCATGTTTACTGCACGAAGCACGACACACGATTATGTGAAAACTCTGATCCCAAAAACAGACGCACGAGTGAAAAATCGTCTCAAAAAAGGTCAAAAATCACACAGTGTACGTCCGGACTTGGGGATCTTAAATCCATGTTTTATAAGTTAAAAGAGTCGATTAATATTAAACTGAACAGAGTTGCTGTTGCTGTTGCAGTTGTTTTGTTCGTTCTGGGTTTAACTCTACGTTTGTGCGATGGTTGAAACTGGTTTAGTCCTGGTTTAAGACCTGACCTGGTTTAGACCTGGTTTAGACCTGGTTTAGACCTGGTTTTAGACTGGTTTAGACTGGTTTAGACCTTTTAGACCTGGTTTATGGTTTAGAAAGAATGGTTTTTAGGTTTTTAGACAGTTTCCTGGTTCCTGGTTTAGACCTGGTTTAGTTTTAGTGGTTTTCTGGTTTACCTTGGTTTTACCTCCAGACCTCCAGACAGACCTTTTCCTGGTTTAGACCTGTTTCCTGTTTAGTTTTACATGTTTTACACGAAGATTCCTGCAGCGTTTTTTTAGAACGCTTTTTTATTTTATTAGACAAATTTTAAAACACAAATGAACAGGATGTGGATAAAAGGAAAAAAACAAAACAATACAGTGACGTTTAGATGAAGAAAACCGGGGCATTTTCTCCCAGATTTTGTCAAACAATAAAACCAGATTCAACTCAGCATCAACTTAGACCTAAACAAGGACTAAAGTAGGACTATACTAGGTCTAAACCAGATTAAATGAACTAAATCAGTTCCAACCCAAGACAAAATTTTGGCTAAACCAGATCTAAACTAGGACTATACCCAGACTATACTAGGTCTAAATCAAAACTAAATTGGGTCTAAACCTGGGATAAACAAGGACTAAACTAGGACTAAATGAAGACCAAATCAAGTTCTAAATAAGGAGTAAACCGGGACTGTACCATGTCTAAACCAGGACTATACTAGAACAAAATCAGGACCAAATCAAGATAAAATTTTGTCTGAACCAGGATTATTTAAATCAGTTTTAAATAAGGATTAAATTAAGATTAAACAAGGTCTAGACCAGAACTAAATCAGGGCTAAACCAGGACTATACGAGGTCTAAATCGTGACTAAATCAAGTTCTAAATAAGTATTAAACCAGGTCTAAACTAGGACTACACTAGGTCGAAACCAGGTCTAAATAAATCAGGACTAAACCAGTTCCAAACCAGGACAATATTTTGGCTAAACCAGGACTATTTTATGTCTAAATCAAGATTAAATCAGTTCTAAATAAGGACTAAACAAGGTCTAGACCCAGACTAAATAATGAGTAAACCAGGACTGTACTAGGACTAAACCAGGTCTAAACCAGGACTAATTCAGGACTAAACCAGGACCAAACCAAGACATTTTGGCTAAACCAGGATTATACCAGGACTATTTTAGGGTTAAATCAAGACTAAATCAGTTTTAAATAAGGATTAAACTAAGACTAAACAAGGTCTAAACCAGAACTAAATCAGGACTAAACAAGGTCTAAACTAGGTCAAAATCAAGACTGAATCAGGTCTAAACAAGGACTAAATCAGGACTAATCCACATTTATACTAGGTCTAAATCGAGAATAAATCGGTTCTAAACAAAGACTAAACCAGAACTAATCCAGGACAAAATTTTGGCTAAACCAAGTCTGAACCAGGTTTAAACCAGGATCAAACCAGGTCTTCTAAACCAGGACTATACTAGGTCTAAATCAAGACTGAATCAGTTCTAAATAAGGACTAAACCAGGACTAAACCAGGTCTAAACTCGGTCTCAATAAACAGTTTATAAAAGTGAAAAAGAAAGACTACAGTCACATGTTGATGAAGAAAACTGGGACATTTTCTCAGTTTTCCCAGATTTTGTTCGAGTCGCCAACAGAACCAGAGGAAATCTTCATCCACATGTTTCCAAACGTCGACCGTCCCAAAGTCCTGACCAGACCCGGACCTGCCCGTCTGACGTCTGAAGGTTGAACATCGAAGTCGTCGCTGTGTCAAACCTCTGTTACATGTTTGTATCATGTTGTTTCTCGTCTCCTTTTTTTTTTTTTTTTTTGTATTTATTTATTTTGTGAACATAAACGAGAATCTCTAAATCTGCTGCGTCGTGTCGTGTTTTCCCTGAGCTCCTCCTGTGGACTTCACCGTCCAGCGAGAACCCAGGAGCTGAAAGACTCACATTTAACTAGTTTTGGTTGAAAAAATAAAAGAATAATTTAAAAAAAACGCACGTTCTCCCGTACAGCGGATGGACCGTGCCTCTTCCCCTGCGCCTCTAAACCAGGACTAAACCAGGACTAAACCAGGACTAATCCAGGACTAAAACCAGGTCTAATACCAGAACTAAACCAGGACTAAAACCAGGTCTAAACCAGGACTAAACCAGGACTAAAACCAGAACTAAAACCAGGTCTAAAACCAGGTCTAAAACCAGGACTAAACCAGAACTAAAACCAGAACTAAACCAGGACTAATCCAGGACTAAAACCAGGTCTAAACCAGGACTAAAACCAAGTCTAAACCAGGATTAAAACAGGACTAAACCGGGACTAAACCATTAGGCTCAGACTGTGAATGATTGATCGATGATTCTGCATCATTTTGAGTAAAAGAAAAACAAAAACATCAAATATTACTGATTTTTACTGGGCTGGTGCTTTTATGTTTAAAAAAAAAACAAAAAAAAAAACCTGGGTGTAAAAAGCATTTTTGTGTAGGATCAGCTGGGTGCCCGTCTATGTGCCACGATAAATACACCCGGGGTAAACAGCATCTGCCAAAAAAAAAAAGAACTCACCTGAACACAGCAGTAAAAGTATCATTTGAATGAGCTTCTGCTTCCGAATTTGCAATAAAAATAATAACGAACCAAGTGGAGAGTGAAGAGTCAAGTCTTAATTGTCTTTATGAGTTTTAGCAGAACAAGGACTTCCTCTTAATGATAATAAGTAATCACAATGATTGTGTAAAATATTCAATGTTGGGAAGGTTATTTTTAAAACATATTCCCCTGCAGATTACAGATTACACACACCAGAATGTAGTTTGTAACAGTAGTGATGTGACGTTCCGTGTCGAGTCTTCGAGGCGTGTGTCGAGTAGAGGAGGAGGGGGCGTTTCCGCGAAGCGCTTATCGAGGCTTGATTCATTTAGGGGAGGAGCTGAAAATGATGACGTCCGAAGCCTCGCTGCCCGGCTGCACCACGTGACTGATTCAGGAAGTGGTTCGGGTTTTGCCGCGAGTTTTGACAGCGAAATAAACTGCTCAGTCTTCATTCAAAATGTGGGTGTTTGATGGAGAGTTGAGATCAGTGAGAGTTTGGAAGTTTGGAGACAGTTTAAACTCACAAAAAAACAATTCTTATTTCTTAGGTAACGACCTGTGGCGTCGCCTGGATGACAGAGTCAGACAGACACAAACACAAAATGTAACAGCAGACGCACATACTGAGGTCCAACGGTGCAGGATGGAGCCAAATACTGGAAGGCTGGAGGACCCCCTTCAATACTGGGAGAGACAGAAATATGTCTATCCCCATTTATATAAATTAGCAGTGGCATTCTTGTGTCCGCCTGCCTCATCTGTGCCCTGTGAGCCGGTGTTTTCGAAAGCAGGAGAAATATTGTCAAAAAAAAGAAATGGCCTGAGACCTGCCACAGTGGAGAAACTGTTGTTTTTAAATAAAAACCAATGATGTGTCCCTGAACCATAATCACCCAACGTTACAAAAGCACAATCACTGTCCAAACTCCAACCCCAACCCCCCTCACCTCACTGGAAATGATCATTAGCTTTTTCATAATTTCCAAATAATAATGTTCCATACTGCCAGTATATATATATATAAAAGTATTTATATTTATATATATATATATACACACACAGTATACACATCACTACAATATACATGTTTTGCATACTTCTTTACTTTGCTGACAGTTTTATTCACAGACTTTCTGCAAAATGCAACACACTTCAAATTCATGTCAACTGATATTTTTTGCATCCAGTAGATGTTCTACTAGAGCAAATGAAGCTTCAGGAAGCTTTGCACCAGAGTGAAGCAACTGGATGAAAGGCTTCAATGCTTCATGAAGCTTCATCTGCCCATCACTAGTAACAGAATCCATTAAATTACTTAAAGTGAGTAATGTAATCTGATTACTTTGGATTACTCGATTTGCTGTAGAGAAACAAAGACGAGGAAATCTTCACATAAGAAGTTTTATCTGATAAAAGAAAATAAAAAGTCCAGACTTTACTGAACCAAATTAAAAATATTATTGATAGAAAACTGTTACGAAATCACTGGTCGGACCCAAATATGCAGTAACAAAAATAGTCGTGGACGGGGGATTGATTCCAGGGGAGGTGGGACGGGTCCAGGTTGGCTGAAGTGCAAAGGTGAAGAGGCTGAACAGAGGCTGAGGAACAAGTGGTGACAGGATGAGACTGGCTCCAAAACGGTTGAACTGGGGAACGGACAAAAGTAAACAGATAAGAGACAAAAACCTTCAAAACGCTCAAAACCACAAAAAGCCTGAGTTGTTCACCACTTGGTTGACGGAACGACCTGACACTGGAGCAGGTCAGCAGGTCTTTTATTGCCGGAGATGATTATTGACGAGGATCAGGAGTGGAGCTCAGCAGGTGAGTGATTGGGGTCGTCCAGGAAAAAACCACATAGGGTAAAGGAGAGAAAGAACAGGGGCAGGAGGGGCAGGATGAAACCCTCACAAAGACGAAGAAACACGTCCACACAGCAGGATTTAGTCCTGTTAAATCCTGTTTTAGACCTGGTTTAGACCTGGTTTAGACCTGGTTTAGTTTCTGGCAATGAGTGGAATTACCGAAAAAAAGGAAGAAAAAAAAAAAAAAAAAAGGAATATAGCCCAAAATGTGAAAACGGGAAAATCCCTCTGTATAATCCATTTATTTCAACAAAGTAACTGTAATCCAATTACCACTCACTGAAACAGTAACTGTAACTGAATACAGTTACTCATCATTTGTAATCTGAAAATACTTCTGTATTTGACACAATCATTGCAATTGCTTTTTTTGTGTTCCTCATCTGACAAAGGAAAAGGTGATGTTGCCGCTTGTATTAATAACTTATTCAAATATCTGTAAATCTGCTCTAAATCTAGTGTTTGGAACATTTAAAGTTACCATCTGTAGTGTGGAGAATCCCTCAGTCGTGCAGGTCGAATCCACGAGGAGAAAATTCAGTTTGTCGACTGGACAAAAGTTAGTTTGGTTGAAGACGTTTCTCAGCTCATCCAAGCTGCTTCTTCTGAGAAACACAACGGAAAGTGTGGAATTTCTTCTACAAATCCTGGTTAAATCCACATTTGTGCTTCGGTTCGTTACAGACTGACCCACTGTTTGTGTCTCGCTCCTTCTGATGCAGAGACACATGTACACACCTGTTTGGTCACGACACACAAACATACATTCGGTTTGTCGATTAAAATTAACGTAATCGATGAGTTTCTTAATGATCAATTATTGATTAATCGACTAATCCTGCCCATCCATAGTTGTTGAACTTGTTGAGTCCACGGTTTGTTAGGATCTTCTACGTTTGCTCTGCGGATGTTTGAAAGTCGTTTAATTCACCGTTAGTGGTTCTTTTCACTCAGAATACGACAAAGACATTTTCCTTCTTCCGTGTTTCTATTTGTGCGTCCGATAATGCAGCAGGAATTTACCATTATTTAGGATAAATACGCGAGGTTACGCACTGTGTTTGACGCTACCGTGTTTCTTGCCTCCGACCAAAATATTTCCCAGCAGCAACGCGGGATTTTAATAACAATGACGTCAGCTGAAACTCGACTATAATGTTAAAGAGCAACAACATCACCTTTCCCTTTGTTGTTGTTTTGTCTGTATGAGGAACACAAAAAAAGGCAGTTGCAATAATTGTGTCAAATTCAGAAGTATTTTACACAGTAATTGCAATTAATTGTGATCATGAAGAGGAAGTCAATGTTCCTCTAAAACTCATAAAAACTCATACTTAAGACTCGACTCTTCACTCTCGAGTTGGTTCGTTCAGGACGACACTAACAGCCCAAGGATTATTTTTATTGCAAATTCTGAAGCTGAACATGCTCCTTCAAATTCTACAACTTTTACTGCTGTGTTCAGGTGAGTTAAGCTTTTTTATTATTATTTTATTTTTTCAACCAAGACTCATTAAATAAAGAATAATTTATAATGTGTATTTATATTCAGTGTTTGTAAGAACAGACATCAGTATTTGGTGAACGCCTGTGTTTACTCATGTGTTTTCTGTTTGTATCATTTTAACTCTGTGTGTTTTACAGGTGCTGATTGTTGTGGAAGTGGTCTGTTCATTACAACTCCAAGTCCAGTTGAGGCTCTGAGTGGCTCCTGTTTGTGGATCCCGTGCAGCTATAAACCTAAACCTCCATATGACATAAACACTACAAACCCTGTCACTGGGATTTGGCTTAAACATGATACAAATATAAATAACAAGTTTTCAAAGAGTGGAGACCCCAGTTTGTCTTATCCCATGAATATCACTGGGAACCTGAAAAACAAAAACTGCTCCACAATGTTTTATGATTTAAGCAAAATCCATGAAGACAGGTATTACTTCAAAATAAACAACAGTGCTCTTAGAGCTATAGATGTTTGTGACCCTCTTCAAATAACAGTCAGAGGTAAGACACATTTGCTATTTAATCTAAGTTTAATGATGAAAAAACATTCAAACCTGTTGATGTTGATTGATAGATTCATTGTTTTGTTGTCATTAAATGAAAAAAACAAATAATAAAATATAATTAGCAGCTCTGACAAGACACAGTACAGATGAAAAACACAACATTTACAACAGAGAATTATTCAGCACATTGATATGTGTGAGAAACAAACTGTTATTATTGATCTGTAACATCTTCCTCCAGAGGAGGAGCTCATGTGTCTGTGCGACTTAAAGGTTGTATGGAGGATTTTGTTTGTTTCAAATTGTCAGTGATAGATTATAGATGCAGTCGCCTTGTAATTATGATGACCAAAAAAAAGAGAATAAAAATTCATCAACTCTGGACGTGGTGGGGCTAAACATTTGCCAATAGATAACGACACTGCCTCGTTATCTGTGAGCTGACAGGCTGTCAATCAAACTCCCTACGTTTCTAGTGTAACTGACTTGCCTGCGCCGCCGGTACGTGGTTTATGTACGACTGTCACACAGTCCACAGACGCAAGACGCACAGACGCTGTTTACTCCACCAACGCAACAGTTCTTAGAGGCTTTTTTGACCTATATCTTCCTCGCAGTTCGCACAAAGTTTGTTGCGATGGCGACAAGAATCCAGGAGCAGTTCGCCGCAAAAGAAAGTCTGTTTTTGAGGTGAAAGAAGAAGACAAGGGGAAAAGCAGCGAAGCCAAACTAAGGTGATTCTTGAAGATTCATTCCAGCGATGGCGCGACTGAAGCAGACGAAGGGTCTAAAGACTGAACCACTGGTCCACAAATTACTCCTGGACAGGAAACTTCTGCTTATTATGAAAACGTACTTTATTTCCAAGAGCGAGACAAACGTTTTTCAGGACACGAAAGCGATATCCTATGTCTGAAAACTTAATTTTCAATGCAAAGAAAGAGTCCGCTTGCTGCTGCGTGTTGTAGCTAGTTCATTCTCACTGAATCTCCGCGCACCTTCTCTGCTCTTCTCCTCGCTCCTCACTTCTCCGTCTTGTCTAACCAACACTGTAGTTAGTTGTTTACGAGTCATGTGCAGCGGCTGTAAACAAACCTGTTTCTGGCGTAAAGAGGAGGAGGGAGGAGGTGTTTCTACGTAGGAGCTGTAGGGGAGGGGAGGTGGTTTCACGCAGGAGCAACATTTGAAAAAGGACAAACAGTCGCTGGATTTCTCGTTCCTTGGAAAATCCTCTATACAACCTTTAAAGGACGTTGAAAATGAAATGTATTTTCTGTTTTATTGTCCTTTGTGTCATGAGCTGCTCTGTCACTTGTGTCTCATGTGTCTCACTGTTGGTTTCTGTGTCTGATCAGGAGAGACTCAAGTATCTGTTGAAATTAGGGCAAAAATTTTTTTAAAAGTATCGCATTAATCGCATGAGTTTGAGTGATTAATCGTGACTAATCATGATTAATCTCATGTTATACACAAAACCAATTAATGAATTAAAAAGTGGAGTATAGTGACTTTTATTGGAAATGTAAATGAAAGAGCCAAACTTTTGTTGTGTAAACAGCATTTCTTTCACAGGGAACCTCAGAGTCTTCAAGGTTTTCTGAAGGCTTAAGAAAAAATATTGAATGGACTTTTGTACTTCTAATATATCGACTGAACGACCGAACCCGCGAGCGAATCTGCGTCTCACAGAGGCTCAGACACGTTACATCTCACGTGGTCAGAAAAAAGTGAATAAAGTGTAAAGAAAAGACGTCAAACTTAAAGAAACACTCGCGGTGGATTTTTTCAAAATAAAAGCCAGTGAAAAACAGACATTTATAATAAAATAAATACATAAATTAAAAAAACTGCGTTAACGGTGTTCAAATAATTGTCGGCGATAATGACTTAATTAGTTAAGGCAAAATGATGGTGTTAACGTGCCCGGCCCTTGTTTAAATGTGATGTTTTTAAGTTGGTCCAGTTTGTGTTGAAAGTCTGGGACCTCAGTAAAAGGACACTTTATGTTTGATGTGTGATCTGTCTGTTTATTCAATATTATTTATTAAATAAGTACAATAAACTAAACTAAACTATAAATGTTCATCTCTGAATAACAGTTTATTTTACTTCACAAGTTTGATGCTTGAATGACATTTTCACTCTTGGACTGTGCACAGTAAATAACCTCCACTCACATCTGAGCAGCATCAGTTTAGTTCTTCACTTTAATACATTTTTTAGATGAATGTTTTCTCCAAATGTTTTTCCTCTTCCCAGACTCTCCCTGGAGCCCCACAGTAAAAGTCTGTGGTGAACAGACAGAGTCAGAGGTGGTGACTATAACCTGCTCAGCTCTCACTCCCTGTCCACACGCCCCTCCTCAGCTCACATGGGACCTGCACCAAGACACCGCCCACATCACAGAGACCAACACAGACGGGACATTTACCACTAAAATCACACAGAACATCACTGTGACAGACGCCCACGATGGACTCATGATAAAGTGTAAAGCATCGTATCCTGTGAGTGGAGGATTCAAAACGTCCGACAGTAACGTCACTCTCAGTGTCTCATGTGAGTGAACCACACTGATGGATTCTCTCTGTTCTGGTGATACGTTGCTAAAAATGTATTAAATGGAGATGCAATTTGTCTGAAATGTTCCACAGTATGGCATTAAAGTTCCCTGTGTGTCCTCAGATGGTCCTAAAGACACGTCTGTTGGGGTCAGTCCGTCCGGTTCACTGTCAGCAGGTCAGTCAGTGACGCTGAGCTGCTCCAGCAGAGCCAAGCCTCCTGTCCAGCACTTCACCTGGTTCAGACACACTTCACAGGGACCAGTCAGTGTGAACCAGGGACACACGTACAGCTTCAACATCACTGAAGAGGGACACTACTATTGTGTGGCCTCAAACACACTTGGAAATGGATCATCTCCAGACATTACACTGAGTATAACTATTACATCATCTCTGTGGCATTACATCATACATATAGTGACTCATTTACACTTGTGTAAGTCTTAATGTGAGTTATATCTCACTGAAACCAGTTGTTGCTTTTTTAGAATTATTAGAATATTAAAATGTTAATATTATAAAAGAATAGACGCATCAAGAATCTTGGACTTCTGGTCATCGTACAATTCACACTGGGAAAGATTCTCCGAAAAAGTGAGCATCAAACCTCCATGTTTGTTTTCCCAGTGGGACGTGTCTATTGACAAAGTCGATCTTTTCAAGTCTTTTGAACCATTTCACTTTTGTTTCTGGTTCTGATATTGTCTTATTTTAGTTTTGGGATTGGGACGTCGTAATTGTTGTGGTTGTTGGATCCAAACAGCAGAAAGCGACTCGAGAAATGTGTTTGTGAATCAGATGTGTGTGACTCAAACCTCCGTTCAAACTGTTTCTCTTCCCAACGGAATTGAAAAATAGTGAAAGGTGAAGGTGATGGGCAGGATTGATCCACAGGAAGAACCAAAAAGGAAACATTTGTCTGACTAAGAAATCATCCCGAGTTTACAGAGAACATTTTGTATGTGGAGCGACGACAAAACAAAATCCTGATCCTTCGTTCAACCTCGGTTTGAATTTAAAAAGTCGACGCCAAAGTGAAAGTCTCCAACTGTTCACCAAGAAACACCTTCCACTGCAAAGACCAAGACGTGATGTTTCTGTAAAACCACAAGAACAAGAAAGTGCAGCTCAGTCTGTTTGTCTTCTGCTCCTCTACATTAACAAACGGGATTTTGTACACTATACTTAAAGTGCGTGTGCCAGGTACCTGAGGTAGACTTCGTTACAATAAAAGGAACGCAAAAGTAAAATTCCAGCTGGTGAAAGTGCTCGTGCTGAGGAGGCCTATTTGGGCGAAAGTGACTTGTGCCAACTCTGAGACAACTGACCTCACACTGCACTGACCCCCTGACCAAATATTGCACTTTCCCTCCAAGACCTCGGCTACTGTTAAACATTCAATTTAAAACCAACACTAACAGGATAAAGAATAAAGAGCAAGAATAATGCAAAGTGGTGATCTGTTACACAGGGAAAAAGAAATGAGCTTCAGGTAGAGCATCAGCGACCAACACCCCAGATATACAACCAAAGAGCATTTACCGCAAATTTAGAAGGGGGAGGGGGGCGCTCTACATGGGGCTCGGAGCGCGTTACGAGCGGCCGCCGGCACCACCGCCTACTCCAGACAACCTTTAAAATGTAGTCAGACACATCGCATTAAAGCAAATTCTGTAAGAAATATTAAAACAACAAATCCGGTACTTACACGCGCTGCCTTCAGAAGCCACCGAAAGCCCCGACTGCCACCACGGCGTGCGCAGCCTTTTCTAATCGCGCAATCAGTGACGCCGCGAGCCACGCGCAGCGACGCACAGGTGGACGCACCCACGGACGCAACACAGCAGGACAACATAGTCCAATCACCCGGTTACACAAGTCCTCATCACTGCACATGACCTGTAAACAACTAACTACAGTGTTGGTTAGGTGAGGCGGCGAAGAGCGGAACGAGGAGCGAGGAGAGGAGCAGAGAAGGTGCGCTGAGATTCAGTGTGAATGAAACTACTACCAAAACACGCAGCAGCAAGCGACTCTTTCTTTGCATTGAAAATGATGTTTTCAGACATAGGATATCACATTCGTGTCCTGAAAAACGTTTGTCTAACTCTTGGAAATAAAGTAGGTTTTCATAATAAGCAGAAGTTTCCTGTCCAGGAGTAATTTGTGGACCAGTGGTTCAGTCTTTAGACCCTTCGTCTGCTTCAGTCGCGCCATCGCTGGAATGAATCTCCAAGAATCACCTTAGTTTGGCTTCGCTGCTTTTCCCCTCGTCTTCTTCTTTCAACGACCTCAAAAATGGACTTTGTTTGGCGGCGAACTGCTCCTGGATTCTTTTCGCCATCGCAACAAACTTTGTGCGAACTGCGAGGAAGATATAGGTCAAAAAAGCCGCTAAGAACTGTTGCGTTGGTGGAGTAAACAGCGTCTGTGCGTCTTGCGTCTGTGGACTGTGTGACAGTCGTACATAAACCACGTACCGGCGGCGCAGGCAAGTCAGTTACACTAGAAACGTAGGGAGTTTGATTGACAGCCTGTCAGCTCACAGATAACGAGGCAGTGTCGTTATCTATTGGCAAATGTTTAGCCCCACCACGTCCAGAGTTGATGAATTTTTATTCTCTTTTTTTTTGGTCATCATAATTACAAGGCGACTGCATCTATAATCTATCACTGACAATTTGAAACAAAAAAAATCCTCCATACAACACAACACATTAATAAGTGAGTAAAAAAGTCAAACTGATTCTTCTGATTTATTTCCAGCTGGATTAGAGCAATTTACCTCAAGAAACAGGAACAGGTAAAAGTTTTATGAACACACTTTTGTCACACTGTTTAACTTCCTTCTCTCTGTCGTCTCATCCACAGAAACCAGAGGCAGCAGCAACTGTCAACTGTGCCGCTGTAAATCAATCTTAAAACCCTGTGTGTGTTTACTTGTTTATGTTGTGTTTTATTTATCATGTACCTGCAAACCAATCAGTTTATATCCAATATGAATTGTGCATTTATAAGTGAACAATTACTGCATGTTTGTGATCCAGTAGGTTTATGTCTGAATCAACCTCGTAAAATGATTTATGGAATTTGTCAAAACATAATTCCAGCCTGAAGAAGAATCACTGATAACACAAAGTGAACATTTACTTTGGATTTCTGCTCTTATTATATTAAATCAACTGTAAATGTAAATTCAATTCTTTATGTTTAATAAAGTCATGTTGACGTCTTTTTCTGTTGGATTTTTTCAGTAGCAGCAATTTAGGCCTAATGAATCATTTCTCTCCATGTTGGAATAAAAAGGCAAAGTTTGTGTGTAAAGGAAAGTATCTACATTTGTCAAAGTTGAACTGAGGTTTTGATGAATAATAATTTTCAATACCAAATGACTCCAGTAGGTGTCAGTAACGGCACAGTTAAGGCAAACTCACTTCTTGGGTTTAGTAGAAACGGCGCAGTTTAGTGTAAAATGTGTTTATAGACACGACAAGAATCTCGAACCTCCAGTCATCGCACAATTCACACTGGGAAGGATTTTCTGAAAAAGTGAACATCAAACCTCCATGTTTGTTTTCCCAGTGGGATGTGTCTATTGACAAAGTCGAACCATTTCACTTTTGTTTCTGGTTCTGATATTGTCATATTTTAGTTTTGGGATTCGGACGTCGTAATTGTTGTGGTTGTTGGATCCAAACAGCGGAAAACGACTCGAGAAATGTGTTTGTGAACTTCATAAATGTAAAAGTGAATCAGATGTGTGTGACTCAAACCTCCGTTCAAACTGTTTCTCTTCCCAACGGAATTGAAAAATAGTGAAAGGTGAAGGTGATGGGCAGGATTGATCCACAGGAAGAACCAAAAAGGAAACATTTGTCTGAGTAAGAAATCATCCCGAGTTTACAGAGAACATTTTGTATGTGGAGCGACGACAAAACAAAATCCTGATCGTTCGTTAATGTAGAGGAGCAGAAAGACAAACGGATGTTTCTGTAGTTCAGTTGTTGTTGCTCCTCTACATTACAAAATGTTCTCTGTAAACTCGGGATGATTTCTTAGTCAGACAAATGTTTCCTTTTTGGTTCTTCCTGTGGATCAATCCTGCCCATCACCTTCACCTTTCACTATTTTTCAATTCCGTTGGGAAGAGAAACAGTTTGAACGGAGGTTTGAGTCACACACGTCTGATTCACTTTTGCATTTATGAAGTTCACAAACACATTTCTCGAGTCGTTTTCCGCTGTTTGGATCCAACAACCACAACAATTACGACGTCCGAATCCCAAAACTAAAATATGACAATATCAGAACCAGAAACAAAAGTGAAATGGTTCAAAAGACTTGAAAAGATCGACTTTGACAAATCAAACATGGAGGTTTGATGCTCACTTTTTCAGAAAATCCTTCCCAGTGTGAACTGTGTGATGACTGGAGGTTCGAGATTCTTGACGTGTCTATAGAAAATCTGACCACTAAACTAACGATGTGTACGTCAAGAGCGACACTCCGCGTTCATCACAACTGAACCACTCCCCACTTTACTTCAGTTCCTTTACTTTTCACACGTTCAGGGGGGTGCACCGTTCCTGGAGGCGCTGCAATACCAGGTCGATGCGCGGAGTGGACGGAGCAAGCCCCTGTTCCATCTCCCGGTTCCAAAAATCAATTTAATATATGGTCCCCGGGTAGGGGACGTATCAGATATTAAACTGATAAGAACAGATACTACACTTGATCTTAGCCAAAAGGCCGAGAAGCGATAACTACAAACTGTCTGCGTGTCTGAAGCCACTCTCCGCCACACCGACCTCAGTCACGACGCAAATATATACGTACAATTAAAAACATTTCTTTAAAGCGTTTCCGTGTGGTTGCCGTAAAGCAGAGAACATAACAACACGAATGCGCCTATTTGAAATGAATGAAGTGACCTAAAAAAAGCGCTATTTTTTGAGTTTTAAAGCAAATTGGAACCGCGTTGCAACATTTCCGGGACACGTGGTGCGCCATCGTCCAATCACATTCAAGATAAGACAAGAAGATACGATTAAACTAAAAATACTCTATAAAACGCGCAAATTACAGTTGGTTCATGGGATTACTCTTATGGAAATGTTGTTGGTGTCGTTATTGGTTTATAAAATGGATATAAAAGCGCTGTTTGAAGCCTTTCTAAGCGACCGCCTCTCTCCCCCGGGAACACAACATGCGCGACAGACAAGATCTGCCCCTGCAGTTTTAATTAGAGCTTTTCTGTTCACCAAGTCACTTCGCCTTTTGAATTTAGACAGTTTCATTTTAGTTGTCGATGAAAACACATTATAGACAGAAATTATAGAATCTGTTGGCGCCCATTGACGTTGTAATGACTTTTTTGTTCTTCGTACTTTGACATGCAAATTACAAATAATTTGGGCTGAAAGGAGCGTCCCTCTCTTGTTACAAACATACGGTTAGTTTGACTCAACTTGCTCAACCACGGAACAAAAACGAGATATGCAATGGACTTACAAAACAAAATTCTACTGTAGGCCTGTCAGTTGAAATAGCTACTTTTGACAAGTTTCTAATCTTTTATCAGTAGGCTGTTTTATTATTTTTTGTCTCATTTCAAGTGACACAAGAAATTTAAACGGCTTAATAAAGTTGCATCGTCGTCAAAATCTTACCTGGAGTTGCGTTTTCTTAATTCGCACGTGTAACTTCAGTAATTCTGCACGTTCACTCCGTCCCCTGGCTGCTTTTTCTCCCAAGTCATTCTCCATAAAGTTCCTTGTCTTTTTATATTCCACGTCTTCTATCTGACCCAAGTTTCTCCGTGAATCCGCGCAGGAAGTGCCAAAGAGCATTAAATACATTTGTTTTTAGCTCATACTGACGACTTTTGGGTTTAAATACAGTGGATCTCTGTCGCCATCTGGTGGTGATGTATAAAACTACACGTGATAGAGCGAAGGCTGCAGTGGATATTTTCTCTACATACAGAATCAAGTTGTACTAAAGGATGGAGGATGCTGGTGGAGGGCCTGCCATCTTTTTGTCTTGTGGATATGTTTTTGCTTTGTTTGGAATGTTCCACATTAGAGTGTGGATCGGGACGATTTTTTTCTGTCCAAGACCGGCTCGGGTCTGACAGAATGATCGACTCTGACCGAACGCTATCTTATTTTATTTTACTGGTTTTATTATTTTAAGACTAGTATGATTATTTTAGTAGTTTATTTTATCATTTTATTATTGTTGTTATTATTATGTATTTGTGCAGAACTTTGGAAACTGTTTGTTTGTGAAATGTGCTATAGAAATAAAGTGGATTTGATTGGATCCCAGCACAATTAAAATCACACTATCACGATATAGTTCCTCACGTGTGTCTGCAGATGAGCGATAGTGACTCTACTTCCTGTGTATTTTATCACCAATCTTTTATGCTTTAAAAATCATTTATCTGAAGTATTGCTCCACATTTCACAAATAATAATGACACAGTTTGCCTTGTATCTAAACTAGAAGTGCAGAGCTCTGACCTTTTGAACACTTAAGAGTTTGAAAGCGAGTGGTTTTACTGTAGACAGGAAGCAGTTGACGCTCACAACTTTATAGTCTTGTGGTCTGCAGACATTAAGTCTCATAAGATTCTGCGCGTGTCTGTGGTGTGCACTTTTTGATGTACGTTTAAAAATCATTTAAGACCAAAACATCCTGTAGTGTGTGGCGACCTTAAGTTGTTTTTAATTTTACATTTCAAATGTCTTATCGCGCTGATGTATCAGAGTCCGACCCAAGCCCAAACATAAGTTCTAAATATTTGTCCGAGTTCGATCAAGCCTGTCGGGTTTCAACGAGTCCCACTGGACTTTGGTCGGGTTTCCATGTTGTCTTCCACATCATGGCATTAAAGTCCATCTCCATGGAGAGGAGCATCTGATGCCCCATACCAGGTTACAGATCAGTTTAGTAGAGATATGTTTTTTGTTCTGAGAGATGTTTTTTGTTTTGTCATTTAGCAATGAAACTGGATTGAATAAAAGCAAGACAGAAGTTTGACGCCATAGTGTGGAATATTCCAAACACATCAGTAACATGAGGCAAGCAGGTGGTGGACCCTCTACCAGAAAAGTTTAATGTTGCACCTTTAACTTGTATATATATATTCATTTTTTTCCCAGTCTTCCTCTGCACTCACCTCCTCCTCTTCCTCCCTCAGAGCTGGCATGGTGCTGATGGACAGCGTTACAAACAGCACGGACAAACAGGCGAAGATCTTCCCAGGCAGTCCCGAATGTGGCCGCTCCACCATGTCCCTCAGCTGACCCATGCACCTGTTCACCCTCGTCTCCTTGGGACCATCTCTGCTTCTGTATCCAACATCTCCTCCTCTGCCCTCTCCAACGCCTCTAATTCCTCCAGTCGCTGCACCAATCTCCGCCTACAACACCATTCTAAGTTATCTTCAGGAACACCCCAGCACAGCAGCTCCTCTCTGAATGAAAGCGCACACATGTGTCGGACCGCGCGTAATTTCCCTGCCCGGCAGGATGGTTCTGAAGGCACACGGACTGCGGTCGAAGAAGAACTCATTATGGGCGACATCGTAGTTGTCGCAGATTTGCATGATGTCATCGAAGCTGCTGCAGAGGCGACGCTGGCCCAGGCGAGACAGAGGGAAGTCCTCCAGGTTGGTCCAAGGGAGCGGGTACCTCAGCCCACCCACGTTTATGATGGCGTAGAGCCGGCGAGCGCTGGACAGAGGGAGGCCTGAGAGAGAGGAGAAGTTAAGTCTTTGAACATGACTTATTCACATCAACTGGCAGACGGGTTAAATATATCTTATAATGAAGTGTTTGCTTGGTTGTAGAAATGTGTAAAAGAGATATTGTGCATACAAAGGAAAAGAGTAGAACCAAAACACAGGCACAGGAAACAGGAACTAAACGCTAGAAAACACGGATGCTAACCGTAGATGGCTTCAGTCAAATGAAGCTCATGATGATAGCTTTTACAGGAGTAAATTTTGAACCAAGTTCCATATTAGGAATTGATTTATGGACAAAATAGCAAATTAAAAACACCAGGATCATGTTGAGTGGTTTAATACAAACTTTTTAAGACCAAAATGACAAGGCTCAGAGCAGCAGTTACCAGAGGTTGGGACATGCAAGTTGTGACTTGGACTCGAGTCAGACTTGAGTCACTATTTTTAGGACTTGAGACTTGACTTGATAAAATGGACTAAGACTTGGGACTTGACTCGAACTTGAAGCCTGTGATTTGAGAAGCACTTTTAAATCTGAATTCTTTCTATTTTGACCATAATGATTCACACTAAGATCTTGTCAAAACATTTAAAAAGGAAAGATTAACATTTCTACAACTTTTATATTATTGTATAAATACTCACATATAAATATACTTAGATTTTTTAAGTACAATTTATCTTAAAAGTCATATAGATTGCAAAAATCTAAGCTATATTTGGTACGTTTAAAGACTTAAAATAATTTGAAGCTCAAAGCAGACGACTTGGACTTGACTTGGACTTGCCTGTATTTGACAGAGAGAGTAAACAATATTCCAGTGTAAAGTCCATTGAAGCCAGAGTCGATGGAGCCAGAAACACTCCCATCAACACTACTTCCTATGTGGAGCGTGGAGGCTAACAGGTTTAATTATGTCCATATAAATACAGTCTATGCTGCTAAAGTTAATTATAGCCACTTTGTGTGAACTATGTCACTTTTCTGGTGGAAGGTTCACCATCCTGCTGTCTCCATGGAGACGTTATTGCTTTGCCAAGATGTTCCACAGAATAAATAAATAAAAGTAAGAAAGGTATTTTGTTGGCAAGATATTTGGCAATAAAGACAAGTATTTTTAAAGAAATACAAAATGAAATGAAAATAAAAGTTACTGATAATGTGTGCTTTGAAATGATTAGAACTGTCTTGACCGTGGTTTAGGAACATTAAAAACACAGTTGAAGTTCACTGATACGTATGAGATGCCACCGTGAAGGCAGAGAGCAGAAGGAGACTGCACCTGTACCTGTGCAGAGCTGAGGAGCCCGTCTGGCCCTGCTGTAGGACACGCCCTCCTGAGGCTCGAGCTCGTGGAGAGGGGGAGGGTCTGACGCACAGCTCACCGCACTGTAGTCATACTCAGAGCCCTCTCCAGCCAGCAGAGTCATCTTCACTGCATCTTCACTGCACCATGTTCACTGAGTCATCATCACTGCGCTGCATCTACACTCAACCATCTTCACTTCATCCTGGAGTCAGCAGCTGCTCACACAAACCTGAAGAAGCCCCCCTGTGGGGGCGCGAGGCTCCGTCAAGGGGGGCGCGTTTGACCTCGGGGAACATGCTTTTTTAATTTTTTATTTATTTATTTTTTTACTGTCCTAGAATAAAGTGCAATTGCACTTCCACTACATTAGGGGGCAGTGGCGCTCTCATTGGCAGAGTGTGCGCAGGGAGCATTCGGGAGAGTTGCTGTGTCCTGCTTCGAAAAGCTGTGCATTGCAAAACGTGCTCATTGTAGCCATTAATCCAGACATCATCTTTGATTTAAAAAAAATCTGCACAAATTATTTTATATATTTTTGTTTTGCAGGTCAAAGTTTTTTTTAATATTCTGCTCCTGAGTTAATGTTGGTGATCAGTTTGAATGCATTATTATTTATTGATTTTATGTAATTTTATGACAGAAAATAATTGAGAAGCACTGTACTAAAGTAAGATAAAGGTGTATTTATTGGTTCCTTGGAATGTTGACAGTACAGAAGGGAAACAGAACTAAGAGGTATGGAGAGTCTATCTTATGTGTCATGGTCTTTTTGACAACACACACAGAAATGAGTTCATCCCAAAGACAAGACGCCAACACAAAAACAGAGGAATGTAGTGTGTTCTAGAAAGCTGCAATTAACATTACATTGGAAGCCAAATAACCACTACACAATAACCAGCTGTTACGGCCCCCGACTTGTTTTGTGTGTTTTAATTTCTTTTGCTGTTCCTCCTGATTTCTGCTGTGAGAGTCTTGGTCCCTGATTGGTGGGGCACTTCTACACTTGGCCAATTCTGCCTCAACTTGTAGCTGTTTTCCCCTATTTAAGAAGATTCCCAACATGTTTTGGGGCTGCTGGGATTTCACTTGA
>NW_026571447.1:40854814-40894814 GCF_026225935.1 Boleophthalmus pectinirostris
GATATGGGCCGATATTTCACGTGGGCATGTTATACGTCGTTATAAAGCTTAGACTCTCTACATTCTGTTCATTTAATCCAATTTACAGACAGATAAATGTTCCCTAATTATGTGGCTCCACATCAGTATTTATCTACGGAGTCATTTGTCTGTGTGTCCGTACTGTCCTGAACACACCACAGAGTCACGTACTGTCCCTGAACACACCACAGAAGTCGCGTCACTCACGTGTGTTTGTTTACACCTGCAGACACAGATCCAAACACTGACATTATTTTCTTTTTACGGACAATCGGTTTGAGTCTGGATTAAAAGGACATTTATTAGTGCAGATTTGTGATGTGGAGGAGCCTGTGTGAGCGGTGAGTGTTGGAAATATGTCGACTCTGAAGCTAGTTTTGGTCATTTGTTATGGGTTAGCTGCTGTAGCTCTGCACATAAACAGACTGTTTTCTATTGGTTTGTTCTAAAGTGATTATATTGTTCGTATATTTGCTACTGGACCTGCACTGATATGTAAATGAGCTGTGAACAGACGTGTGAATTATGACATTTGCGCATATAATTAATTACCGCGGCGCACGTATTTACGGCTAAAGGCTAATAGCGCTAGTTTCTTTACTAGTTATGGGTCGGTCGCGAACGAAATGACTCTTAGAAACCGACTCTTTGAAGGGAACGACGGAGCCTGATCCTTATTGGGAGCCGTGTTTTCTCTTTCTCTCACTTTTTTTCTCTTCACGCCGCGTGCAGACTTCGTGGTTTGACAGCAGCAGCGGCTAAAAACGAAACTTTGAGAAATTTGCGTGTACGTAGGATTAAAAAAAAATAATAAAAAAAAAAAAAAAAAAAAAACGAGCATATTTGACTGTAGTTTAGCATAAAATAAATAAGTCCCGGTTTTTTCAGTCCTGAGACCTGGTTCAGTCCTGCTTTAGACGTGCTTTAGTCCTGCTTCAACAAAAACAATCTGAAGAGCCACTTGGGAGCCAAAAGAACCAGCAGCTTTTAGTGAGCCGAGCCAAAAGAGCCGGTTCTCTAAAAAGAACTGGAATCCCCATCACTAGTGTCTAGAATGTGATGCAAAAATGCCATTAAGCCGAACTTCTGTCTGTAAATATGATGTAAAGAGGCAGAATAACAATAAATGTTGCCTAAATAAACCAAATTTAAAATCCATCAGAGCCAAACCTAAGTTTTTTAAACAATTCAACATTTACAGTGAATTTTTACATCACTAAATATATCGGCGATTATATCGGCAGTGCCAACTTTCATTATATCGGTTTCATATCGGCCACAGCAAAATCCATATCGGTCGGGCTCTATACATAAATAATAAAAACTGCGTTAACGGTGTTCAATTAATTGTCGGCGATAATGACTTAATTAGTTAAGGCAAAATGATGGTGTTAACGTGCCCGGCCCTTGTTTAAATGTGATGTTTTTAAGTTGGTCCAGTTTGTGTTGAAAGTCTGGGACCTCAGTAAAAGGACACTTTATGTTTGATGTGTGATCTGTCTGTTTATTCAATATTGTTTATTAAATAAGTACAATAAACTAAACTAAACTATAAATATTCATCTCTGAATAACAGTTTATTTTACTTCACAAGTTTGATGCTTGAATGACATTTTCACTCTTGGACTGTGCACAGTAAATAACCTCCACTCACATCTGAGCAGCATCAGTTTAGTTCTTCACTTTAATACATTTTTTAGATGAATGTTTTCTCCAAATGTTTTTCCTCTTCCCAGACTCTCCCTGGAGCCCCACAGTAAAAGTCTGTGGTGAACAGACAGAGTCAGAGGTGGTGACTATAACCTGCTCAGCTCTCACTCCCTGTCCACACGCCCCTCCTCAGCTCACATGGGACCTGCACCAAGACACCGCCCACATCACAGAGACCAACACAGACGGGACATTTACCACTAAAATCACACAGAACATCACTGTGACAGACGCCCACGATGGACTCATGATAAAGTGTAAAGCATCGTATCCTGTGAGTGGAGCGTCCGACAGTAACGTCACTCTCAGTGTCTCATGTGAGTGAACCACACTGATGGATTCTCTCTGTTCTGGTGATACGTTGCTAAAAATGTATTAAATGGAGATGCAATTTGTCTGAAATGTTCCACAGTATGGCATTAAAGTTCCCTGTGTGTCCTCAGATGGTCCTAAAGACACGTCTGTTGGGGTCAGTCCGTCCGGTTCACTGTCAGCAGGTCAGTCAGTGACGCTGAGCTGCTCCAGCAGAGCCAAGCCTCCTGTCCAGCACTTCACCTGGTTCAGACACACTTCACAGGGACCAGTCAGTGTGAACCAGGGACACACGTACAGCTTCAACATCACTGAAGAGGGACACTACTATTGTGTGGCCTCAAACACACTTGGAAATGGATCATCTCCAGACATTATACTGAGTATAACTATTACATCATCTCTGTGGCATTACATCATACATATAGTGACTCATTTACACATGTGTAAGTCTTAATGTGAGTTATATCTCACTGAAACCAGTTGTTGCTTTTTTAGAATTATTAGAATATTAAAATGTTAATATTATAAAAGAATAGACGCATCAAGAATCTTGGACTTCTGGTCATCGTACAATTCACACTGGGAAAGATTCTCCGAAAAAGTGAGCATCAAACCTCCATGTTTGTTTTCCCAGTGGGACGTGTCTATTGACAAAGTCGATCTTTTCAAGTCTTTTGAACCATTTCACTTTTGTTTCTGGTTCTGATATTGTCATATTTTAGTTTTGGGATTCGGACGTCGTCATTGTTGTGGTTGTTGGATCCAAACAGCGGAAAACGACTCGAGAAATGTGTTTGTGAACTTCATAAATGCAAAAGTGAATCAGATGTGTGTGACTCAAACCTCCGTTCAAACTGTTTCTCTTCCCAACGGAATTGAAAAATAGTGAAAGGTGAAGGTGATGGGCAGGATTGATCCACAGGAAGAACCAAAAAGGAAACATTTGTCTGACTAAGAAATCATCCTGAGTTTACAGAGAACATTTTGTATGTGGAGCGACGACAAAACAAAATCCCGATCCCTCGTTCAACCTCGGTTATGAATTTAAAAAGTCGACGCCAAAGTGAAAGTCTCCAACTGTTCACCAAGAAACACCTTCCACTGCAAAGACCAAGACGTGATGTTTCTGTAAAACCACAAGAACAAGAAAGTGCAGCTCAGTCTGTTTGTCTTCTGCTCCTCTACATTAACAAACGGGATTTTGTTTTGTCGTCGCTCCACATACAAAATGTTCTCTGTAAACTCAGGATGATTTCTTAGTCAGACAAATGTTTCCTTTTTGGTTCTTCCTGTGGATCAATCCTGCCCATCACCTTCACCTTTCACTATTTTTCAATTCCGTTGGGAAGAGAAACAGTTTGAACGGAGGTTTGAGTCACACACATCTGATTCACTTTTGCATTTATGAAGTTCACAAACACATTTCTCGAGTCGTTTTCCGCTGTTTGGATCCAACAACCACAACAATTACGACGTCCGAATCCCAAAACTAAAATATGACAATATCAGAACCAGAAACAAAAGTGAAATGGTTCAAAAGACTTGAAAAGATCGACTTTGTCAATAGACACGTCCCACTGGGAAAACAAACATGGAGGTTTGATGCTCACTTTTTTGGAGGATCCTTCCCAGTGTGAATTGTACAATGACCGGACGTCCAAGATTCTTGATGCGTCTATAAGACATGACACAGAAGTTGAAGTTCATTTTTCTCTTGGTCAGAGCCTGTACCTGTCGTGACTTGGATTGGTCCGTACAACACAGTGAAGCTCTGTGTGGTTCTACTGCTCTACAGCTCCCTGCTCATTTTTGAATGGTGAGGTTCAACTTTGTATTTATTCATTCATCTGTCAGATCTGACCTGGAACTTGGCCTGGGTGCTGTCACCTGCTTGTCTCCATGGAAATAAATAAGTTTATATCTTAAAGGTTGTATAGAGGATTTTCCAAGGAATGAAAAATCCAGCAACTGTTTGTCCTTTTTCAAATGTTGCTCCTGCGTGAAACCCCCCCCCCCTCCCCCACAGCTCCTACGTAGAAACGCCTCCTCCCTCCTCCTCCTTACGCCACAAACAGGTTTGTTTCTAGAAAACAAGTGTAATGTTGCGCCCGAGAACCCTTATTTACTCACAGAATCCGTTCTGGCATAAAAAAGGACAAGGGCAATGTGGTAGAAAAGTTACACCTCTTTATTTAAATCTTCTAAACATTTAAAAAAATATTTCATTTTCTGGTTCCCTTCTTGATACAATTACACACCACTCAACCCCACCCAAACTAAAACACAACAAATCAAATTAATAATCCAAACCAAACATTAATACCAAAAAAACAAACACTAGTTGAACCCTACATTTACAATAAGTTAAAGTGCAGGTGCGCTGTAAACCTGGATAATGTAACAATACTTAAAGTGCGTGTGCCAAGGTACCTGAGGTAGACTTCGTTACAATAAAGGGCATAAAATTCCAGCTGGTGAAAGTGCTCGTGCTGAGGAGGCCTATTTGGGCGAAAGTGACTTGTGCCAACCTGAGACCTGACCTCACACTGCACTGACCCCCTGACCAAATATTGCACTTCCCTCCAAGACCTCGGCTACTGTTAAACATTCAATTAAAACCAACACTAACAGGATAAAGAATAAAGAGCAAGAATAATGCAGCAGTGGTGATCTGTTACACAGGGAAAAAGAAATGAGCTTCAGGTAGAGCATCAGCGACCACCACCCCAGATCTACAACCAAAGAGCATTTACCGCAAATTTAGAAGGGGGAGGGGGGCGCTCTACATGGGGCTCGGAGCGCGTTACGAGCGGCCGCCGGCACCACCGCCTACTCCAGACAACCTTTAAAATGTAGTCAGACACATCGCATTAAAGCAAATTCTGTAAGAAATATTAAAACAACAAATCCGGTACTTACACGCGCTGCCTTCAGAAGCCACCGAAAGCCCCGACTGCCACCACGGCGTGCGCAGCCTTTTCTAATCGCGCAATCAGTGACGCCGGGAGCCACGCGCAGCGACGCACAGGTGGACGCACTCCACGGACGCAACACAGCAGGACAACATAGTCCAATCACCCGGTTACACAAGTCCTCATCACTGCACATGACCTGTAAACAACTAACTACAGTGTTGGTTAGGGAAGGAGGTGAAGAGCGAAACGAGGAGCGAGGAGAGGAGCAGTGAAGGTGCGCTGAGATTCAGTGCGAATGAAACTACTACCAAAACACGCAGCAGCAAGCGGACTCTTTCTTTGCATTGAAAATGACGTTTTCAGACATAGGATATCGCTTTCGTGTCCTGAAAAACATTTGTGTAGCTCTTGGAAATAAAGTAGGTTTTCATAATAAGCAGAAGTTTCCTGTCCAGGAGTAATTTGTGGACCAGTGGTTCAGTCTTTAGACCCTTCGTCTGCTTCAGTCGCACCATCGCTGGAATGAATCTCCAAGAATCACCTTAGTTTGGCTTCGCTGCTTTTCCCCTCGTCTTCTTCTTTCAACGACCTCAAAAAGGGACTTTGTTTTGCGGCGAACTGCTCCTGGATTCTTGTCGCCATCGCAACAAACTTTGTGCGAACTGCGAGGAAGATATAGGTCAAAAAAGCCGCTAAGAACTGTTGCGTTGGTGGAGTAAACAGCGTCTGTGCGTCTTGCGTGTGGACTGTGTGACAGTCGTACGTAAACCACGTACCGGCGGCGCAGGCAAGTCAGTTACACTAGAAACGTAGGGAGTTTGATTGACAGCCTGTCAGCTCACAGATAACGAGGCAGTGTCGTTATCTATTGGCAAATGTTTAGCCCCACCACGTCCAGAGTTGATCAATTTTTATTCTCTTTTTTTTTGGTCATCATAATTACAAGGCGACTGCATCTATAATCTATCACTGACAATTTGAAACAAAAAAAATCCTCCATACAACACAACACATTAATAAGTGAGTAAAGGCCACAAGTGAGTAAAAAAGTCAAACTGATTCTTCTGATTTATTTCCAGCTGGTTTAGAGCAACTTACCCCAAGAAACAGGAACAGGTAAAAGTTTTATGAACACACTTTTGTCACACTGTTTAACTTCCTTCTCTCTGTCGTCTCATCCACAGAAACCAGAGGCAGCAGCAACTGTCAACTGTGCCGCTGTAAATCAATCTTAAAACCCTGTGTGTGTTTACTTGTTTATGTTGTGTTTTATTTATCATGTACCTGCAAACCAATCAGTTTATATCCAATATGAATTGTGCATTTATAAGTGAACAAGTGAACAAGTTACTGCATGTTTGTGATCCAGTAGGTTTATGTCTGAATCAACCTCGTAAAATGATTTATGGAATTTGTCAAAACATAATTCCAGCCTGAAGAAGAATCACTGATAACACAAAGTGAACATTTACTTTGGATTTCTGCTCTTATTATATTAAATCAACTGTAAATGTAAATTCAATTCTTTATGTTTAATAAAGTCATGTTGACGTCTTTTTCTGTTGGATTTTTTCAGTAGCAGCAATTTAGGCCTAATGAATCATTTCTCTCCATGTTGGAATAAAAAGGCAAAGTTTGTGTGTAAAGGAAAGTATCTACATTTGTCAAAGTTGAACTGAGGTTTTGATGAATAATAATTTTCAATACCAAATGACTCCAGTAGGTGTCAGTAACGGCACAGTTAAGGCAAACTCACTTTCTGGGTTTAGTAGAAACGGCGCAGTTTAGTGTAAAATGTGTTTATAGACACGACAAGAATCTCGAACCTCCAGTCATCGCACAATTCACACTGGGAAGGATTTTCTGAAAAAGTGAACATCAAACCTCCATGTTTGTTTTCCCAGTGGGACGTGTCTATTGACAAAGTCGAACCATATTCACTTTTGTTTCTGGTTCTGATATTGTCATATTTTAGTTTTGGGATTCGGACGTCGTAATTGTTGTGGTTGTTGGATCCAAACAGCGGAAAACGACTCGAGAAATGTGTTTGTGAACTTCATAAATGTAAAAGTGAATCAGATGTGTGTGACTCAAACCTCCGTTCAAACTGTTTCTCTTCCCAACGGAATTGAAAAATAGTGAAAGGTGAAGGTGATGGGCAGGATTGATCCACAGGAAGAACCAAAAAGGAAACATTTGTCTGAGTAAGAAATCATCCCGAGTTTACAGTGAACATTTTGTATGTGGAGCGACGACAAAACAAAATCCTGATCCTTCGTTCTACCTCGGTTATGAATTTAAAAAGTCAACGCCAAAGTGAAAGACTCCAACTGTTCACCAAGAAACACCTTCCACTGCAAAGACCAAGACGTGATGTTTCTGTAAAACCACAAGAACAAGAAAGTGCAGCTCAGTCTGTTTGTCTTCTGCTCCTCTACATTAACAAACAGGATTTTGTTTTGTCGTGGCTCCACATACAAAATGTTCTCTGTAAACTCGGGATGATTTCTTAGTCAGACAAATGTTTCCTTTTTGGTTCTTCCTGTGGATCAATCCTGCCCATCACCTTCACCTTTCACTATTTTTCAATTCCGTTGGGAAGAGAAACAGTTTGAACGGAGGTTTGAGTCACACACGTCTGATTCACTTTTGCATTTATGAAGTTCACAAACACATTTGTCGAGTCGGTTTCCGCTGTTTGGATCCAACAACCACAACAATTACAACGTCCCAATCCCAAAACTAAAATATGACAATATCAGAACCAGAAACAAAAGTGATATGGTTCAAAACACTTGAAAAGATCGACTTTGACAAATCAAACATGGAGGTTTGATGCTCACTTTTTCAGAAAATCCTTCCCAGTGTGAATTGTGTGTTGACTGGAGGTTCGAGATTCTTGACGTGTCTATAGAAAATTTTACCACTAAACTAACGATGTGTACGTCATCACAACTGAACCACTTCACTTCAGTTCCTTTACTTTTCACACGTTCAGGGGGGTGCACCGTTCCTGGAGGCGCTGCAATACCAGGTCGATGCGCGGAGTGGACGGAGCAAGCCCCTGTTCCATCTCCCGGTTCCAAAAATCAATTTAATATATGGTCCCCGGGTAGGGGACGTATCAGATATTAAACTGATAAGAACAGATACTACACTTGATCTTAGCCAAAAGGCCGAGAAGCGATAACTACAAACTGTCTGCGTGTCTGAAGCCACTCTCCGCCACACCGACCTCAGTCACGACGCAAATATACGTACAATTAAAAACATTTCTTTAAAGCGTTTCCGTGTGGTTGCCGTAAAGCAGAGAACATAACAACACGAATGCGCCTATTTGAAATGAATGAAGTGACCTAAAAAAGCGCTACTTTTTGAGTTTTAAAGCAAATTGGAACCGCGTTGCAACATTTCCGGGACACGTGGTGCGCCATCGTCCAATCACATTCAAGATAAGACAAGAAGATACGATTAAACTAAAAATACTCTATAAAACGCGCAAATTACAGTTGGTTCATGGAATTACTCTTATGGAAATGTTGTTGGTGTCGTTATTGGTTTATAAAATGGATATAAAAGCGCTGTTTGAAGCCTTTCTAAGCGACCGCCTCTCTCCCCCGGGAACACAACATGCGCGACAGACAAGATCTGCCCCTGCAGTTTTAATTAGAGCTTTTCTGTTCACCAAGTCACTTCGCCTTTTGAATTTAGACAGTTTCATTTTAGTTGTCGATGAAAACACATTATAGACAGAAATTATAGAATCTGTTGGCGCCCATTGACGTTGTAATGACTTTTTTGTTCTTCGTACTTTGACATGCAAATTACAAATAATTTGGGCTGAAAGGAGCGTCCCTCTCTTGTTACAAACATACGGTTAGTTTGACTCAACTTGCTCAACCACGGAACAAAAAGAGATATGCAATGGACTTACAAAACAAAATTCTACTGTAGGCCTGTCAGTTGAAATAGCTACTTTTGACAAGTTTCTAATCTTTTATCAGTAGGCTGTTTTATTATTTTTTGTCTCATTTCAAGTGACACAAGAAATTAAAACGGCTTAATAAAGTTGCATCGTCGTCAAAATCTTACCTGGAGTTGCGTTTTATTAATTCGCACGTGTAACTTCAGTAATTCTGCACGTTCACTCCGTCCCCTGGCTGCTTTTTCTCCCAAGTCATTCTCCATAAAGTTCCTTGTCTTTTTATATTCCACGTCTTCTATCTGACCCAAGTTTCTCCGTGAATCCGCGCAGGAAGTGCCAAAGAGCATTAAATACATTTGTTTTTAGCTCATACTGACGACTTTTGGGTTTCAAATACAGTGGATCTCTGTCGCCATCTGGTGGTGATGTATAAAACTACACATGATAGAGCGAAGGCTGCAGTGGATATTTTCTCTACATACAGAATCAAGTTGTACTAAAGGATGGAGGATGCTGGTGGAGGGCCTGCCATCTTTTTGTCTTGTGGATATGTTTTTTGCTTTGTTTGGAATGTTCCACATTAGAGTGTGGATCGGGACGAATTTTTTTCTGTCCAAGACCGGCTCGGGTCTGACAGAATGATCGACTCTGACCGAACGCTATCTTATTTTATTTTACTGGTTTTATTATTTTAAGACTAGTATGATTATTTTAGTAGTTTATTTTATCATTTTATTATTGTTGTTATTATTATGTATTTGTGCAGAACTTTGGAAACTGTTTGTTTGTGAAATGTGCTATAGAAATAAAGTGGATTTGATTGGATCCCAACACAATTAAAATCACACTATCACGATATAGTTCCTCACGTGTGTCTGCAGATGAGCGATAGTGACTCTACTTCCTGTGTATTTTATCACCAATCTTTTATGCTTTAAAAATCATTTATCTGAAGTATTGCTCCACATTTCACAAATAATAATGACACGTTCTCCCTGCGTGTGGGTGGGTTTCCTTCAACCACTTTCTCCAGTCAGTCCAAAACAGGCACAAATCCTCCAGCTAAGGTAGTCCTGACCTAACCTGATTCATCTTCATAGAAACCGTCTGACCTCGCAGCATTAGAATTCGTTCACTCGACGGTAGGCAGGTACTTTTTTTAATTTAACGAATCACTGCTATTTATTTGTGATGTATGTAATGCGCCGCTAACGGGGCTAACTGGTATATTAAGCTTTTCTCAAATCCCGAAGGAAGAAGAACAATAACGTCTTTCCCCTTGATAAAATTCACCAAACATTCTCTTTGTTCCAGCTTTAAATCCGCGATCTCGGGAACTGTTGCCAACACAGAATGTCTGTCTTAGTCTACATCCATCTCGACCGCTTTGTTTACTGTTGTGCTGTACCACAAAATTTACCCAGACAGTCTCTTCACTGACTGGCCAGTGCGCAGTCTACAACTTCCAGAGTTTTTGCAAACTGTCTAGTGTATTCTGATTCTTGACCTAGTCACTGGAGAGAAATGAAATTGAGCGGAGGCACTAGGTGGTGCCAGTCTGGCTTTCGGTTTCCTCCATCAACCCAAAACATGCACAACAGGTCAAATCCTCCAGCTAAGGTAGTTCTGCCTGAGTACTCGCTGCCCACTGCTCCTGAAAAGATGACCCAGTAACATTGAAGGATGTGTCAAATGCAGAGGACAAATTTCTGTAGGGGGACAATTAAGTATCTTTCACAGAAGATTATATCAACCCAAAAGATGGTAAAATTCAGGTTTACAGTCAGCGGTCCACCTTCACCTTAAAACCACTCATTTGAAGACAGTGACTAGAGTCTTGTACAAAAACTGTAGGCCTGTATTTAGACCTAAAACCTTGTTGGCATAGTAAGTCTATATTTCAGGATGTGAGCCAAGGAAAAAGGAGTTATAGGCCACTAAACTGCACTGACTAGCAGCTCTTGTCTTTCTCTGTTTTTATATTTAGGCTGTGTAGAATCACTTGTGTGTAAAAATTTGTCTGGCTCCTTGTACCATCTACACCAGTGTTTCTCAACCTTTTTTGAGCCACGGCACGTTTTTTACATTGGAAAAATCTTGCGGCACACCACTAACCAAAATGTTACAAAATGACACTATACAGTATATTTAATTACAATATAATTTCTACATTAATTTCTACTTACTCAGTGTGAGACCTGCGCCTGTTTAGATGAACACAAAGCTGATATCCTGGCAGGAATAGAAGAAAGACACACACGAAGCTCTTCATCAACAGCTCTCAGTCTCTCTCTGTTTTTAGTTTTTATAGCAGTTAAGCTTGAAAAGCTCTTCTTCTGGGTCAGAATCTTGTCCAGGGCCCATTTCGGAGTTCGCATTCGTCCATTTTAAAAACTTTTCCATGACTGTCACCATGCACATGCATTACTAATTCTTTTAAAGCAGGGCTGCTCACACTTTTTCAGCATGTGACCTACTTACAAAATGACCAAGTCATAAAGATCGACCTAATACAAAGCCAAGCAAACTGCACTGAACTGCCACCTTTTTTGGACCCTTCCCCACAGTTTGAGAACCTCTTCTTTAAGAGAACTTCCTCTGACACTTTACACAAAACTGTGAAAAAAGTGAAGGAAGATTTTTAAACCTGTTTTTTAAAGTTCCAAACTGGAGTTTCATTCTTTTCTGGTTTTGCAGTGATATTTACCAGCCTCTGCACGTTTACCAAACCAAACGCACATCGTGACAAACACAGATGCATTTGTCACTTTTGTTAGACAAACTTCAGCCAAATGTGGCAGTAGGTCTGTTCTGTAGATCCGCTCTATGCTGTAGACCTGCTTTGTGCCAACACTGGAACACAAATTTAGACTCACGTTTGGTCTTGCTCTTCTAATCAGCCGCACTGTGGGAGGGGCTTGTGTTGGCTGTACGCAGGAAGGAGCGAGAGCGTGAAAAGGCGAGGGGCGGCGTGCTGACGTGAGGCAGGTGGACAGGTAGGATGTTTAGGAAGTTGAACCTGCCCTGTGATGCACGCTGGTACACGAGGGCACACGCTGTCGCAGACGAGCCGTGCATAGGGAGCGTGTGTGTTTGTGATGCGCCGTAGAGTCTCCGCGGGTTTCAAATGATATTGAATAATTTCTCACGGCACACTAGTGTGCCGCGGCACAGTGGTTGAGAATCACTGCTATAAACACATTTTACAGTAAACTGCGCCATTTCTACTAAACCCAAAAAGTGAGTTTGCCTTAACTGTGCCGTTACTGACACCTACTGGAGTCATTTGGTATTGAAAATTATTATTCATCAAAACCTCAGTTCAACTTTGACAAATGTAGATACTTTCCTTTACACACAAACTTTGCCTTTTTATTCCAACATGGAGAGAAATGATTCATTAGGCCTAAATTGCTGCTACTGAAAAAATCCAACAGAAAAAGACGTCAACATGACTTTATTAAACATAAAGAATTGAATTTACATTTACAGTTTATTTAATATAATAAGAGCAGAAATCCAAAGTAAATGTTCACTTTGTGTTATCAGTGATTCTTCTTCAGGCTGGAATTATGTTTTGACAAATTCCATAAATCATTTTACGAGGTTGATTCAGACATAAACCTACTGGATCACAAACATGCAGTAACTTGTTCACTTATAAATGCACAATTCATATTGGATATAAACTGATTGGTTTGCAGGTACATGATAAATAAAACACAACATAAACAAGTAAACACACACAGGGTTTTAAGATTGATTTACAGCGGCACAGTTGACAGTTGCTGCTGCCTCTGGTTTCTGTGGATGAGACGACAGAGAGAAGTTAAACAGTGTGACAAAAGTGTGTTCATAAAACTTTTACCTGTTCCTGTTTCTTGAGGTAAATTGCTCTAATCCAGCTGGAAATAAATCAGAAGAATCAGTTTGACTTTTTTACTCACTTATTAAAGGTTGTATAGAGGATTTTTTTAAGGGAAGAGAACTACAGTGACAGTTCTTTTTCAAATGTTCCTCCTCCACAGCCTCAGTAGAAACATCTCCTCCCGCCTCCTTACTCTAGAAATCACACGTTTACAGCCAGTGGGCGTTCGGAATTACAGTCGAAGTGACCGGTCTAGAAACAATTTAGCGACCTTCGTCTACTTGAGTCGCGCCATCGCTGGAAGGGATCTCCAAGAATCACCTCAGTTTGTCTTCGCTCCTTTTCCTCTTCTCTTCTTCTTTCAGCGATCTCGAAAACGGACTTTCTTTTCGCGGCGAACTGGTCGTGGATTCTCGTCCGCCGTTGCAACAAACTTTGTGCGAATTTGTGCGAAGCTACAGTTTAAAAAAAGTATCTAAGAACCGCCGCATAAACCACGTAATCCCAGCGAGTCAGTTACACTAGAAACGTAGGGAGTTTGATTGACGACCTAACAGCCAATAGAAAATGAGGTAGCCTTGTTTTCTATTGGCTGATGTTTATCTGGCCTCAACACGTCCACATTTGATAGATTTTCATTCTTTTTTTTTTTTTTGGTCATCATAATTACAAGGCTGCTGCATCTCTGTAATGGTATTTTAACCAATCATTGACAATCTGAAACAAAACAAAAATCCTCCATACAACCTTTAATGTGTTGCATAGGCTCATCTTAAAGGGACACTACACCACAATAAACATTAAGATATAAACTTATTTCCATGGAGACAAGCAGGTGACAGCACCCAGGCCAAGTTCCAGGTCAGATCTGACAGATGAATGAATAAATACAAAGTTGAACCTCACCATTCAAAAATGAGCAGGGAGCTGTAGAGCAGTAGAACCACACAGAGCTTCACTGTGTTGTACGGACCAATCCAAGTCACGACAGGTACAGGCTCTGACCAAGAGAAAAATGAACTTCAACTTCTGTGTCATGTCTTATAGACGCATCAAGAATCTTGGACTTCCAGTCATTGTACAATTCACACTGGGAAGGATCCTCCAAAAAAGTGATCATCAAACCTCCATGTTTGTTTTCCCAGTGGGACGTGTCTATTGTCAAAGTCGATCTTTTCAAGTCTTTTGAACCATTTCACTTTTGTTTCTGGTTCTGATATTGTCATATTTTAGTTTTGGGATTCGGACGTCGTAATTGTTGTGGTTGTTGGATCCAAACAGCGGAAAACAACTCGAGAAATGTGTTTGTGAACTTCATAAATGCAAAAGTGAATCAGATGTGTGTGACTCAAACCTCCGTTCAAACTGTTTCTCTTCCCAACGGAATTGAAAAATAGTGAAAGGTGAAGGTGATGGGCAGGATTGATCCACAGGAAGAAACAAAAAGGAAACATTTGTCTGACTAAATCATCCTGAGTTTACAGAGAACATTTTGTATGTGGAGCGACGACAAAACAAAATCTTGTTTGTTAATGTAGAGGAGCAGAAGACAAACAGACTGAGCTGCACTTTCTTGTTCTTGTGGTTTTACAGAAACATCACGTCTTGGTCTTTGCAGTGGAAGGTGTTTCTTGGTGAACAGTTGGAGACTTTCACTTTGGTGTTGACTTTTTAAATTCAAAACCGAGGTAGAACGAAGGATCAGGATTTTGTTTTGTCGTCGCTCCACATACAAAATGTTCTCTGTAAACTCGGGATGATTTCTTAGTCAGACAAATGTTTCCTTTTTGGTTCTTCCTGTGGATCAATTCTGCCCATCACCTTCACCTTTCACTATTTTTCAATTCCGTTGGGAAGAGAAACAGTTTGAACAGAGGTTTGAGTCACACACGTCTGATTCACTTTTGCATTTATGAAGTTCACAAAC
This sequence comes from Boleophthalmus pectinirostris, assembly GCF_026225935.1. Classification (NCBI taxonomy): domain Eukaryota; kingdom Metazoa; phylum Chordata; class Actinopteri; order Gobiiformes; family Gobiidae; genus Boleophthalmus; species Boleophthalmus pectinirostris. The sequence continues at coordinate 40,869,496 of NW_026571447.1, forward strand.
ACATTTCTCGAGTCGCTTTCTGCTGTTTGGATCCAACAACCACAACAATTACGACGTCCCAATCCCAAAACTAAAATAAGACAATATCAGAACCAGAAACAAAAGTGATATGGTTCAAAAGACTTGAAAAGATCGACTTTGTCAATAGACACGTCCCACTGGGAAAACAAACATGGAGGTTTGATGCTCACTTTTTCGGAGAATCTTTCCCAGTGTGAATTGTACGATGACCAGAAGTCCAAGATTCTTGATGCGTCTATTCTTTTATAATATTAACATTTTAATATTCTAATAATTCTAAAAAAAGCAACAACTGGTTTCAGTGAGATATAACTCACATGAAGACTTACACATGTGTAAATGAGTCACTATATGTATGATGTAATGCCACAGAGATGATGTAATAGTTATACTCAGTGTAATGTCTGGAGATGATCCATTTCCAAGTGTGTTTGAGGCCACACAATAGTAGTGTCCCTCTCTTCAGTGATGTTGAAGCTGTACGTGTGTCCCTGGTTCACACTGACTGGTCCCTGTGAAGTGTGTCTGAACCAGGTGAAGTGCTGGACAGGAGGCTTGGCTCTGCTGGAGCAGCTCAGCGTCACTGACTGACCTGCTGACAGTGAACCGGACGGACTGACCCCAACAGACGTGTCTTTAGGACCATCTGAGGACACACAGGGAACTTTAATGCCATACTGTGGAACATTTCAGACAAACTGCATCTCCATTTAATACATTTTTTAGCAACGTATCACCAGAACAGAGAGAATCCATCAGTGTGGTTCACTCACATGAGACACTGAGAGTGACGTTACTGTCGGACGTTTTGAATCCTCCACTCACAGGATACGATGCTTTACACTTTATCATGAGTCCATCGTGGGCGTCTGTCACAGTGATGTTCTGTGTGATTTTAGTGGTAAATGTCCCGTCTGTGTTGGTCTCTGTGATGTGGGCGGTGTCTTGGTGCAGGTCCCATGTGAGCTGAGGAGGGGCGTGTGGACAGGGAGTGAGAGCTGAGCAGGTTATAGTCACCACCTCTGACTCTGTCTGTTCACCACAGACTTTTATGGACGGGACCCCAGGAGCAGCTGAGGGAAAAATAAAAAACAAAAACATGACTTTGAGAATAGTTTCCTCTTAGGTGAAAGGACTGCTGTTTTTCTCTGAGTCACTGGACGGTCACATACAGGAGGTCGTCTCTGTTGTCTAAATGTTAACAGCCCCAGACTCTTGTATTTAGAAACATGAAGTTGTGTGCTCCTGTGTCTTTTATTTATTTGTTGATATTCTATGATTTTGATCTTATTTTATTTTACTGATTTATTATTTTAAGACTGGTATGATTAAAGGGCCCATCTGATGCAAAATCAAATTTTCAGAGCTTTCTACCTTCTAAGAGTGATGTGTGGGTCTTGGATTTGTCGCTGGAGTGTTTTTTTTTTAGATCTTTCTTTTTTTAACAAATTCCAGTGTATTTCTGCCACACTCCCACGTGACAACGAACTAAAGCTGCTGCAACGATGATGCGGCAGATTCACCTATGACACGTTTGACGTAGCAGAAAACGCTTCACACCCGCCCCCCTTCACCACCTCCACCGTTTCCACCCGCATCGTCTGACAATTCCCACATGAACCTAAACAAAAGCGACAGCAGAAGCTCATTGTTCTACACTGCAGTGAACATGATATAATAAGTTTATCTACTTGTGTTTATTAAAACTTTACCAATCAGTAATGTTCAGCTGATGTGGACTCGGTGCTTGAGCTTCGTGCTCCTCAAAGTCCTCGTCCGATTCCGGGTCCAACACATGCGGCTGAACGCGCTGTATCTCCATGATGAATAAAAGTTTATTCCTGCCACTATCAGGGTCACGTCTGTCTCCCCCTCCCTCCCTGAGACGGCGGAGGAAGGGCGGCTCACTCAGAGTCTACGTCACATTTGGAGGGCGGAGCCTGTGCTTTCTCAGGACGGGCGGGGGGAGGAGCAATAGTCGGACTTTCATAGTTCCTGGTCTGTGACGTCTCCAAGAAATCAGTAAGATTTCAGAACTAATGTGTAATAGATGTTCCAAAACCCAAATTGTGTTTGTTTATGTGCAGAAGATACAATGTGAAAAGAGTTATTTTACATCAGATCGAACCTTTAAATCTGAGCATTTATTTTATCATTTTATTATTATTGTGGTTGTTGTTGTTGTGTATTTGTGCAGCACTTTGGAAACTGTTTGTGAAATGTGCAATAAAAATAAAGTGAATTGGATTGGATGAATCAAACAGATCTTTGCTTTATGGAAAAGTCTGACACAAAGTACATTTAGAATAACGTACAAGCTTTAGTCACATTCATCTGTGCCTCTCAGTGTGATGTATAGACACTGTTTTGTGGTTAAAGGGCAGCACATGTTTGATGGGTTCTGCCTCAGTGCAGTGATGGACGTTGTTAGAATAATTGCATATATTATCCAATATTTGCTATGTTCTATTTCTTTGTGAATTTGAATAATCTTTTGTGCTTGGAAACTGTATGCAGTAACCCTCCCCTCACGTGTGAGCAACGAGGCGACAAGGCTCTCGGAGCATGAGAGCAGACGACTTTCAAGGAGAGAGTTGTGTCTGAGAGCTGAACGAAACATATGCACCTGCTGTGGATAACACATATTTGTCATATTTGTGTGTCTGGTGTTTCTGCTGTTTTCACCCCCCTCCCTGAGAGCGGAGACACCCATTGTAACTAGGGACCACCCTAAGGAAATAAAAAGAGGGGACGGCTCTGAGTGCATCAGAGCGGGTGGAGACTGTAACGGTGAATGCACTCTCTGTCCGTTCTCCTCGCGAGTAAAACCTGATTAATCTCTTGTCTTTCTTCTTATTTTTACAATGTTTGGGTGGTGTTAAACCTAACAAACGTGTTCAGTAAGATGATGAAACTTTACCAGGGTTTGATCGTTTCAGTTCAAAGGTGATAAACTCAAAACATACCTGTTATTTGCACTGTAACGTTTGGAGATGTCCCATCGCCGTGTGTGTTTGAAGCCACACAGTAATAGTCTCCTCCTTCGCAGATGTTGAAGCTGTACGTGTGTCCCTGGTTCACACTGACTGGTCCCTGTGAAGTGTGTCTGAACCAGGTGAAGTGCTGGACAGGAGGCTTGGCTCTGCTGGAGCAGCTCAGCGTCACTGACTGACCTGCTGACAGTGAACCGGACGGACTGACCCCAACAGACGTGTCTTTAGGACCATCTGAGGACACACAGGGAACTTTAATGCCATACTGTGGAACATTTCAGACAAATTGCATCTCCATTTAATACATTTTTAGCAACGTATCACCAGAACAGAGAGAATCCATCAGTGTGGTTCACTCACATGAGACACTGAGAGTGACGTTACTGTCGGACGCTCCACTCACAGGATACGATGCTTTACACTTTATCATGAGTCCATCGTGGGCGTCTGTCACAGTGATGTTCTGTGTGATTTTAGTGGTAAATGTCCCGTCTGTGTTGGTCTCTGTGATGTGGGCGGTGTCTTGGTGGAGGTCCCATGTGAGCTGAGGAGGGGCGTGTGGACAGGGAGTGAGAGCTGAGCAGGTTATAGTCACCACCTCTGACTCTGTCTGTTCACCACAGACTTTTACTGTGGGGCTCCAGGGAGAGTCTGGGAAGAGGAAAAACATTTGGAGAAAACATTCATCTAAAAAATGTATTAAAGTGAAGAACTAAACTGATGCTGCTCAGATGTGAGTGGAGGTTATTTACTGTGCACAGTCCAAGAGTGAAAATGTCATTCAAGCATCAAACTTGTGAAGTAAAATAAACTGTTATTCAGAGATGAACATTTTATAGTTTAGTTTAGTTTATTGTACTTATTTAATAAACAATATTGAATAAACAGACAGATCACACATCAAACATAAAGTGTCCTTTTACTGAGGTCCCAGACTTTCAACACAAACTGGACCAACTTAAAAACATCACATTTAAACAAGGGCCGGGCACGTTAACACCATCATTTTGCCTTAACTAATTAAAGGTTGTATGGAGGATTTGTTTGTTTCAAATTGTCAGTGATAGATTATAGATGCAGTCGCCTTGTAATTATGATGACCAAAAAAAAGAGAATAAAAATTCATCAACTCTGGACGTGGTGGGGCTAAACATTTGCCAATAGATAACGACACTGCCTCGTTATCTGTGAGCTGACAGGCTGTCAATCAAACTCCCTACGTTTCTAGTGTAACTGACTTGCCTGCGCCGCCGGTACGTGGTTTATGTACGACTGTCACGCAGTCCACAGACGCAAGACGCACAGACGCTGTTTACTCCACCAACGCAACAGTTTTTAGAGGCTTTTTTGACCTATATCTTCCTCACAGTTCGCACAAAGTTTGTTTCGATGACGACAAGAATCCAGGAGCAGTTCGCCACAAAAGAAAGTCCGTTTTTGAGGTGAAAGAAGAAGACAAGGGGAAAAGCAGCAAAGCCAAACTAAGGTGATTCTTGAAGATTCATTCCAGCGATGGCGCGACTGAAGCAGACGAAGGGTCTAAAGACTGAACCACTGGTCCACAAATTACTCCTGGACAGGAAACTTCTGCTTATTATGAAAACGACTTTATTTCCAAGAGTTAGACAAACGTTTTTCAGGACACGAATGTGATATCCTATGTCTGAAATATGTCTGAATTTTCAATGCAAAGAAAGAGTCCGCTTGCTGCTGCGTGTTGTAGCTAGTTCATTCGCACTGAATCTCCGCACACCTTCTCTGCTCTTCCCCTCCGCTCCTCACTTCTCCGTCTTGTCTAACCAACACTGTAGTTAGTTGTTTACAAGTCATGTGCAGCGGCTGTAAACAAACCTGTTTGTGGCGTAAGGAGGAGGAGGGAGGAGGTGTTTCTACGTAGGAGCTGTAGGGGAGGTGGTTTCACGCAGGAGCAACATTTGAAAAAGGACAAACAGTCGCTGGATTTTTCATTCCTTGGAAAATCCTCTATACAACCTTTAAGTTATTATCGCCGACAATTATTTGAACACCGTTAACGCAGTTTTTTTTATTTATGTATTTATTTTATTATAAATGTCTGTTTTTCACTGGCTTTTATTTTGAAAAAGTCCAACGCGAGTGTTTCTTTAAGTTTGACGTCTTTTCTTTACACTTTTTTCACTTTTTTCTGACCACGTGAGATGTAACGTGTCTGAGCCTCTGTGAGACGCAGATTCGCTCGCGGGTTCGGTCGTTCAGTCGATATATTAGAAGTACAAAAGTCCATTCAATATTTTTTCTTGAGCCTTCAGAAAACCTTGAAGACTCTGAGGTTCCCTGTGAAAGAAATGCTGTTTACACAACAAAAGTTTGGCTCTTTCATTTACATTTACAATAAAAGTCACTATACTCCACTTTTTAATTCATTAATTGGTTTTGTGTATAACATGAGATTAATCATGATTAGTCACGATTAATCACTCAAACTCATGCGATTAATGCGATACATTTTTTATTATTTTTTTTGCCCTAATTTCAACAGATACTTGAGTCTCTCCTGATCAGACACAGAAACCAACAGTGAGACACATGAGACACAAGTGACAGAGCAGCTCATGACACAAAGGACAATAAAACAGAAAATACATTTCATTTTCAACGTCCTTTAAGTGGCACAGACACATGAGCTCCTCCTCTGGAGGAAGATGTTACAGATCAATAATAACAGTTTGTTTCTCACACATATCAATGTGCTGAATAATTCTCTGTTGTAAATGTTGTGTTTTTCATCTGTACTGTGTCTTGTCAGAGCTGCTAATTCTAATTTTATTATTTGTTTTTTTCATTTAATGACAACAAAACAATGAATCTATCAATCAACATCAACAGGTTTGAATGTTTTTTCATCATTAAACTTAGATTAAATAGCAAATGTGTCTTACCTCTGACTGTTATTTGAAGAGGGTCACAAGCAGCATTACCTTTAAAACCACTGTTCTCTATTCTGAAGTAATAATCGTCTTCATGGATTTTGCTTAAATTATAAAACATTGTGGTGCAGTTTTTGTTTTTCAGGTTCCCAGTGATATTCATGGGATAAGACAAACTGGGGTCTCCACTCTTTGAAAACTTGTTATTTATATTTGTATCATGTTTAAACCAAATCCCAGTGACAGAGTTTGCAGTGTTTATGTCATATGGAGGTTTAGGTTTATAGCTGCACGGGATCCACAAACAGGAGCCACTCAGAGCCTCAACTGGACTTGGAGTTGTAATGGACACAGAACATTATACAACAATCAGCACCTGTAAAACACACAGAGTTAAAATGATACAAACAGAAAACACATGAGTAAACACAGGCGTTCACCAAATACTGATGTCTGTTCTTACAAACACTGAATATAAATACACATTATAAATTATTCTTTATTTAATGAGTCTTGGTTGAAAAAATAAAATAATTTAAAAAAAAGCTTAACTCACCTGAACACAGCAGTAAAAGTTGTAGAATTTGAAGGAGCATGTTCAGCTTCAGAATTTGCAATAAAAATAATCCTTGGGCTGTTAGTGTCGTCCTGAACGAACCAACTCGAGAGTGAAGAGTCGAGTCTTAAGTATGAGTTTTTATGGGTTTTAGAGGAACATTGACTTCCTCTTCATGACGAGCTCTTCTGTATTTCACACAATCATTAGGCCCGAGCGCCACGGGGCGTAGGGCCTATTGTTATTGTTCAGCAGTGCGCAGCGCACGCAAACAGGGGGCGAAGCTCTCTCCCCTTATCAAACACACTCACACTCACATGTCAGTGACTGGTGCCCGCTGACATGGCACGGCGGCATCGCCCGTGGGCCGCGACAGCGACCTAATTGTTATTGTTCACTCCAAAACGTAGGGCGCACTTGACACCGTGCACGAGTACGTTACTGGATGCGAGCACTTTCCAGTGACATATATATGTGCCACCATAGGGGCACATATATATGTCACTGGAAAATCAAAATGTCATTGCAAAATCAAAATCAAAATCCATTGCGCCTATGGCTATACCCGAAAAATCTACTTTGTGTAGACAAACGAAATTTGGGTGGTGGATATCTCTGGTCGTTCCAAACAAAACAATATATTACGAGGTTACTAGGCAACCAACAGGAAGTCAGCCACATTGGACTGATCGTGGGACGTGGCGCAGAAGGCGCGATTTCCTGTCCTCGTATTTGAACGAACTCGTCCTTGGGCGTTTGACCCAGACTCACCAGAATTATTCTGTATCATCTAGACAAGTGCGACATTAAAAGTTGTTAAAAGCTTTTTAAAAGATCAAACGGTGTTGCCGTGGCAACGGTGCAAATTTCAGGTTAGTTTTTTGGGGCTCGCCACCAAATTTCGACGAGTGATAATTTGCACAAACTTTGTCCGATTTCACTCAAACTTTAATCGTTGGTGGACACCCCGACCCTGAACAGATTTATATAATAAAATCTCAAATGGATGCAATAGCGCCCCCTAGGGAGATTGTATGGAACAAAAAATTTTACTTTTTTGTAGACATGTAAAATTTGGTACACACATTTGTGACCTGGTCTTGATGAAAAAAGTCAGTTACACCCACACTCCATCTCCCATCGTGTTACCATGGCAATAAGCCAAAAATCTGTTCCCGCCAATAGGACGTCCAACAAAAACTTTGACATACTCAAACCAAATTTGGTGCACAGATGCATCGTGGGAATAGGAACAAAAAAGTATATTGTGACCACGCCCCCCTCCCAAACAGTAAGTCCGCCATCTTGGATTAAAAAAAAAAAAATCAACACATACAGAAGCTGAGGAAAAAGGGGTAGGGTTGGGTTAAGATTAGGGGGTAGGGGTAGGTTAGGGGTAAGGCTAGGGTTCAAGGGTTCGGGTTTGGGTTAGGGGCTAGGGTTAAGTTTAGGCCTAGGGTTAGGGTTACAGGTAGGAGTTTGTGTAAGGGGGTTTGGGTTAATTTAGGAGTTAGGGGAAGGGGTAAGGTGCATTCGTGGCCGAGGTGCAGCGTGGCGTAGGCACGAGCGAGGGCCGATCATCGCTGCTTGCGGCTATATTTGCAACTGTTTTTTGTGTTCATCGTTTGACAGACAAAACAACAAAGGAAAAGGTTAAATTAGGCACTGTTTAACTCAGGGAGTGAGAGCTGAGCAGGTTATAGTCACCACCTCTGACTCTGTCTGTTCACCACAGACTTTTACTGTGGGGCTCCAGGGAGAGTCTGGGAAGAGGAAAAACATTTGGGACATTAATCTAAAAAATGTATTAAAGTGAAGAACTAAGCTGATGCTGCTCAGATGTGAATGGAGGTTATTTACTGTGCACAGTCCAAGAGTGAAAATGTCATTCAAGCATCAAACTTGTGTCGTTTATAACAGGTGTGTTACAACCTGATGATGAAACAAACGGGGAAAAGCAGTTTGTTCCCTTAAATATAAATGTGTCAACAAAATACAGTTTGTTATTCAGAGATGAACATTTATAAACAAAAACTGGATGCGACTGAATGCAAATCCTAAACAGCTTCACACACAGAATATAACAATACAAACCTGATTGTGCATTAAAAAAAAACAAAAAAACAATAGCCTTTTCAACTGGCCGTGGTTTTCCAGGAACTATTTTGTCCCTTTGCAAATGATTTACTTTATAACAAATAAAAACATAATAGTTGACCTTTTGTCCTGAGGAAGATGTTACAGATCAATAATAACAGTTTGTTTCTCACACATATCAGTGTGCTGAATAAATGTCTGTTGTAAATGTTTTTCATCTGCACTGTGTCTTCACTGTGTCTTGTTTCTCTACATCAGAGTGAGTTGCTGGTGAAGGGTCTATTAGTATCACAAAGCGATGCTCCAAGTGGCCAAAAAATGAACTGGTGCGACGTGACTCTCCCGTAGTGACCAGGGACTCTCGCCGTGATGTAGCAATGCACCAGAGGTTTCCGAAAATGTAAAGTTTGTCGGCCAAAAAAAAGCAGAACATTGTTCTCGTATCAGAATATCATTAGGCCCGATCCCCGACAGGACGTAGGGCCTATTGCTTCCACTACGAGGAGCGAATGGGGAGCGACGTGCGCATGTCCGAATGCGACAGGACGACATGCAGCTTTGTCCTCTGTCGCCCCCGACACGAACAGCAGTATCCCAGTAACCCACACCCAAGGCCTGAGCCATATTTACTACTGCTAAAATGAATGGAAGTCAGTGGGAGGTCAGAGGGCGAAGTCGATCACGACAAGACAAGAAAAAATATAATTACGCCAACACCGTGTGCTCCACCAGGGGGCAGTAATATTGGATTAAATTTCTCTAAGCTTTTACGAACTCCTCCGAGGGCGTTCACCCGAACGAGCTCAAATTTGGTCCACATCATCTCAAGACGTGGAACATCAAAACTTATCCACATTTTTCACACACGTCTTACGATCTCTGAACAGTGAAGCAACAAAAAATGCTGATTTAAAAATTGCTCCAACAAACTCCAATTTCAATGAAATTTGAAACAGTTAAACTCTCTGTCCTGAAGCTACTTAATGTGAAAATTATTAATTTGGTGCATTAACGCCCCCTATAGATTGAAACAAAATTTAATATGTGAGAAAATAATTTGTTCCCAAATAGTTGTTCAAAAATTTCTGAAATTTTGCACAAAATTCCATTTTGACATCCTGATCCAAAAGTCAATGACACATGTCACGTCTGCAGACACAGACTCACAAAAATGTTGCAAACCGGTGAAAAACTCCTTCATTTCCTGTTTCTTGGGTGACGTGTCACGGTCACAGACGCTGGTCTGCAGAACTCAAATTCAAATCACAATTGTGTGATTCAGGCCTGAATGTGATGAAATATGAAATCTAATAAAAGTGAACTCTAGAGCGCCCCCTAGCATAGACATGAAACCTCAACAATATCGGATTTTTAACAAACTTCGATGATTAAATTCTATGCATGAATACAAGTACAGTTGGCCAGCAGGGGGCGCAATGACTACTAAAAAACATTTAAAGGTACACTATGTAACTTTTCTGGTGGACGAGCTGTCGGTCTGGGCAGATGTCGGGAAGAGACAGTGATGCACCGGGGCGCGAGTCCTCGGCGATAACGTGGGACGTTGTATTTATGTCTTTTATTTCTTTCTTTTCTTTTCATCGTTCATTTTTTTCTCTTTAAATTGTTCTTTTTTTTTTCAAGCTGCTTCCTCAGTGCAGAGACGATGTGACCACCAGAGGGCAGTGTCACAAACATCACCTGACCCGAGCTCACACTGCTCCAGTCTGTGAAGAGTGCACTGCTCCCTACTATTCACATGTTTATGCTGCTCTCCTGAAACCTGAGCTGATCCGTAAAGTTAAACTGCCACTGTCCAGACTCAGGAAACACGAAGGAAGAAGAAGAAGACGAAGATTCTGTCAGACAAGAATAAAACCAGATTCTGCACAGGACAAAATTAGATCTAAACCAGGACTAAACCAGGACTAAACCAGGACTAAACCAGGTCTAAACCAGGTCTAAACCAGGACTAAACCAGGTCTAAACCAGGTCTAAACCAGGTCTAAACCAGGACTAAGGCAGGACTAAACCAGGTCTAAACTAAGTCTAAACCAGGTCTAAACCAGGTCTAAACCAGTACTAAACCAGGTCTAAACCAGGTCTAAACCAGGACTAAACCAGGTCTAAACTAAGTCTAAACCAGGTCTAAACCAGGACTAAACCAGGACTAAACCAGGACTAAACCAGGTCTAAACCAGGACTAAACCAGGTCTAAACCAGGACTAAACCAGGACTAAACTAAACCAGGTCTAAACCAGGTCTAAACCAGGACTAAACCAGGTCTAAACCAGGACTAAACCAGGTCTAAACCAGGTCTAAACTAGGTCTAAAGCAGGACTAAACCAGGACTAAACCAGGACTAAACCAGGTCTAAACCAGTACTAAACCAGGTCTAAACCAGGTCTAAACCAGTACTAAACCAGGTCTAAACCAGGTCTAAACCAGGTCTAAACCAGGTCTAAACCAGGACTATACTAGGTCTAAACCAGGTCTAAACCAGGACTAAACCAGGACTAAACCAGGTCTAAACCAGGACTAAACCAGGACTATACTAGGTCTAATTCAAGACTAAATCAGTTTGGAGGAAGATGAAGTTGTGTTCAGTCTGTTTCTTTAAACAGTGAATTGTTGCCATCTGCTGTTGGAAGAACGAAACTACAGGTAAAACTCCACATGTCCCGGGTCTGATCCGAGTTTTACTGTGAACACAGCGGCGGGGAAGAATATTTTGAAAATGTTTTTAGTTAAAATATGTAAAATACTAAACGCCTCACTGTTTTAATGCCACTCAGACTATTAATAATATTGATAATTCCACCATGATTCACAACTAAGAACACTCTGGAACAGTCTGAAACTTCATACTTTCAAAATAATGCATTTATTGATTCATTCTAAATAAAACAGGCTCAGCAGGTTTTTAGGATAATGTGTTTAGAGCCGACACACTGACATGGAAACTTACACTTCATGATCATGTTATTTGCAGCAAAACCTCAAGTGTGTGACACAATATGTGTATAAAATGTGTGTAAATGTACAAATAAATTAATTTCTGTGCATCGTCTGCACATAAGATCCGGCTCTGAGTCTGTTCTGTGGTCTGAGAACTCTTCCACACTGACTTGAGTCTTTACACTGTAAAAAACTATGTGGGATTAAATTTGATATTTTGATATTTGTGTCCTGCATTTATCTCTATTTAAAGATACAGTGTGTAACTTTCTTACTTACCTGCTTGACTCCATGGAAATAGAAACTTCAGAACATTCTCCATGGACACAGATATGTTTTAAGCCAGACTGCGGAATATTAGAGCAAAGGAACATTTCCATGGAAACAAGCAGGAGGAAACCCAGCTCCACCTTAACCGCTCTGTAGTCTCTGTGGTGCAGCTCCACCGTGGGCCCCTCTCTTCTGGTCTCTGTGGTGCAGCTCCACCCTGGGCCCCTGTATAGTCTCTGTGGTGCAGCTCCAGTGTGGGCCCCTCTGTTTTGGTCTCTGTGGCGCAGCTCCACCGTGGGCCCCTGTTCTGGTCTCTGTGGCGCAGCTCCGCCGTGGGCCCCTGTTCTGGTCTCTGTGGCGCAGCTCCACCGTGGGCCCCTGTTTGGTCTCTGTGGCGCAGCTCCGCCGTGGGCCTCTGTAGTTTTATCTGCGTGTTCTCGGTTCAGAAAAGGAAATGGTTTTTCGTTCTGTTTCCCTCCATCACTTCCTCACCTCTGCGACGAAGACGAGCTCCTGCACCCGGTGAGAGCAGCTCCGTTCTGCGCTTATTCTCATTTAAACTTTAGTTTAACTTTATGTTTTATTTATTTATTTATTTATTCATTTGATAATCACAGAACCCAGGAGCTGAAAGAGACTCAGGTCTGATGAAAAACTGGTGAAAGTCTGGTCCTGGTTTAGTTCTGGTCTAGACTAGATTCAGTTCCTGCTTTTTCTCTGGACGACTTTCTTTTTGGTTTCCTCCAGGTTTAGACCTGCTTTAGAACTAGACTGGATTAGACCTGTTTTAGACCAGGTTTAGTTCTAGTTTAGTCCTAGTTTAGACCAGGTTTAGTTCTGGTTTAGACCAGGTTTAGTCCTAGTTTAGACCAGGTTTAGTCCTAGTTTAGACCAGGTTTAGTCCTAGTTTAGACCAGGTTTAGTTCTAGTTTAGACCAGGTTTAGTTCTAGTTTAGTTTAGACCAGGTTTAGTCCTAGTTTAGACCAGGTTTAGTCCTAGTTTAGACCAGGTTTAGTTCTTCTTTGGTCCTAGTTTAGACCAGGTTTAGTTCTAGTTTAGACCAGGTTTAGTTCTAGTTTAGACCAGGTTTAGTCCTAGTTTAGACCAGGTTTAGTCCTAGTTTAGACCAGGTTTAGTTCTTCTTTGGTCCTAGTTTAGACCAGGTTTAGTTCTAGTTTAGACCAGGTTTAGTTCTAGTTTAGACCAGGTTTAGTCCTAGTTTAGACCAGGTTTAGTTCTTCTTTGGTCCTAGTTTAGACCAGGTTTAGTTCTAGTTTAGACCAGGTTTTAGTTCTGGTTTAGTCCTAGTTTAGACCAGGTTTAGTTCTGGTTTAAATTCACAAACTTCAGTCATTCAGATTGTGTTTTTACTTTTACATTTTGTGCATTTTTAACACGAACAAAGTGTTTTCAGACACATTTTCTATCATTTAATAATATTTTCTCTGGGGCAGAAACACGAGGCGACTTCGGGTTTTTGGATCCGTCCCGTTCACTTTGACTTAAACAAACGTCAGTATTTTCAACAGTTCTTTGTTTCTGGATGATGTCGTGTCGTGTCTCACACTCGACAGCTCGACACTCGACACTCGACACTCGTTCAGTCCTGGTTTGGGTTCTGTGTTCTGGTTTTGAGTCAGAGATCGTTCTAGTTTAACTCTGACAAACAAAACTTTTAAATGAGCTGAAACTATAAAAAGAATCACTTAAGATATTAAACAAAAAGTGACACTAACGACAAAAACACAATCAAATATACAGGTTTCATTTTGAATTTTAAGTTTTTATCATCTCACTCCACGCCCTTTAAACAAGTTTGTGAAAAATATAAAACTCAAATCAGACAAAAGCAGCTCTAGAGGCGACGCTCTGTGACGTTTAGGAAAAAGTCTTTTGCTTCAGGAGCAGGAAACACAGAGCAGCTCCTTATGAGAGTTTCACACTGCAGCGTTTTCTAAAACTTTAAACAGTTTCACCAAATGACATTTTTTATATTGAGGGATTGTTGTTTAACTCTTTAACTCTTGACTGGACTTTACATATTTATATTTTAAATGTTCATAAATATGTGTTTTCCCTTTACAAATAAATAAATAAGAATAAGAATAAAAACCCATCAGTCGTTTTCAGATTCTAGAATTATACTGTCGTCGTTTCCCAGACGGAGGAGAGTTTTTCCTGTTGGTCACATTGTATTTTCCATTAAATATCCAGAAGATAAAATCACAAAAGTTGAACCTGATCATTATTATTGATCACTAGACACAGAAATGTTTTGTGGTGTGTCCAAAATCTCCATTTCAACAATATTTATTTTATGGCAAAGGAGAAATTCAAGTTTGTCGACTGGACAAACGTTTGTTTAAGTTGAAAACGTTTCGCAGCTCGTCCAAGCTGCTCGGGGAAAACGTTTTCCACCTAAATAAACTTTTGTCCAGTTGAAAAACGGAATTTCTCCTTTTCCATAGAATCGACGACTGACAGATTCTACACAAGATTTATTTGTCCTGCCCCCGACTGTGAAGAGATAAAATCTGAAACCAACAACAGATGAAAAATCACCAGACCATAAACAGATCAAAGAATAAATGTGTTTATTATTAAATATATAAAATACAGTCACACAGGACAAAAGATGTAAACACATAAACACATTACCTGAAGATGCTGCTGCGCTGGACACTTCACTGTGTGTGGACACAACGGAGACACGGGTCCAACTCTGTCCTCCCTGAGACACAGACACACGTGGACATGTGGACATGTGGACATATGGACATATGGACATGCTCCAGCTGCACCGGAAACACCAGCAGAGTCACGTGACTCGTTGAGACATTTTTAATTGTCATCTGTGCCGAGGCCCCAGCGCGTATCACAGTGACTCCATCGGCCCCGGCGCCACCGCGGTTTATTTTTACTCCAGAACAAGAACTGCAGCTGTTTGTGTCTGTGACAGGGCGCGCGCTGCCTCCACGAGGAGAAACTGAGTCTGTGTCTGTGTTCACGCGAGAACTGCGGCTCCGCAGCATCTTCTGCACACTGATGAAGAGCCTTTGTCCCGGACAAAGTGCTGTTTGTGCCGCTGTTTTCCACTCAACCCCGCGGCTGAACATTCCGCACGCGGAACAGACCCGCGGACAGTCGGGGACAGTCGGGGACAGTCGGGGACAGTTGTCTGCAGCTGCTGCCCGCGGGAGGGGTGGGGGGAGGTGGGGGAGGGGGCTGCACCTGCTCCGGCTCAGGCCTGGACTCGCTCCTGTCGCCCTCATGATCCTTGAGCCTGTGTCGTGTTGAAACAGCCTCGTGCGTCAGGAGGAAGATTTACATCTGACCACAAACGGCCACAACAGAAACAACAGAAGCAGAAACAGAAGCGGCTCTTGTGTCCTGACCCCGGGAGGAGGCGCGGGCCCCGGGAGGAGGCGCGGCCCCGGGAGGAGGCGCGGGCCCCGGGAGGAGACGTGCTTCTGTGTCCTGGAGATCCGCGGGCGGCTGCTCTTCGTGTGGCGGGGGGAGGAGGCTCTGTGCGCGGCTGTGGACAGAGAGACTGTCCCTCTGTGTGAGTGTTTGTGGAACAGAGACTGAGGATCCTCCGCTCTGCGCCTCTGCGGCAAAAACAGCGCGTCCTCCGCAGTTCCAGCTCAGTTTGAGTCTAAACCCGCTCCTGTGCTTCGGAACACGCCTCCTCACGGACACAAACACGATATTTATTCATTTTTATCAACATTTGATCTCATTTTGTTGACATTTTAAACGCCTCTTCTCCATAAACACACAGATTGTCCGCGCAGCCGCGTTACCGTCGCGTCCTTTAAACTCGGGTCTGAAGCGGATCTCCGCGGCTCTGCGGGCCCCAGAGCCGTGTCCTGTCCCGGCTCTGGTCCTGTCCTGTCCCCGCTGTAGTGATGAGCTCAGTGGAGGAGCACAGTGCGTCTGTGCGCGAGATGGAGCCGTGGAGCCGGTGCGCGCAGCTCTGGGCAGTGGCACATTGGGGCTGCGCGCTGCGTTTTGATTGGCTGTGAGCGCGTTTCCACGGGACTACCGGGTGGACCGACACATGTACAGTGTGCAGGGGATGTCTACTTCACACACGGACATGTTGGACTTTGTTCATGAAGAAATGGAGCGTTTAAGGCGCCATTTTTATTCAATATGTCTATTTTAGCCATAGGGGCCTTTTCTTACTTTTGGGGCCCTTTCTGGGACCCCTGGATAATTTTTTGGTGACTTGATCACCCCTTCACAGCGAACACACTTGGACGTGTCCTTTTTTGCAGGGATTCATGGGAAGAAGAAGGAGGCCGTCGAGCTGAAGGCTTTGGAGTCGGAGCCACAGGCGCAGCTGCTCAGGAAAGGTAAGATCCAGGAGTTTTTAAAGCCTCCTGCTCGGCTCTGTGAGGAGCCCGGGGGTCCTGGGGGCCCTCTGGCCCCTCGTTAGACACCGATGGCCCGGTTTTGAGGTATATTTGCCCCGCTGTGGCCCGCTCTGGAGCAGGGTGGGTCCGGGACGGTGTGCGTCACAGAGGAACATGGAGGCACGGCAGGGGGAGCTATTCTGCGCTGTAGCGGCTCAGCGCGCGCCGTCAGGCCGCTCCAGGGTCACAGGCGACAGCAGCGAGGCCCGGGGCCCTCCGAGCTCCCGCTGCTGTCACCGGGCCGATCACAGGGAGGACTGAGGCCGCGCACCGAGCGTGCGTCCTGGGACAGTGTCCCACCTGTGGACACAGACAGAGGGACATGTTAGGACGGGCGGGTGAGGACAGGGACAGGGGACAGGGGGACAGGGGACCGGGGACCGGGCTGTGGGCTTCACTTCACACGTGACTCTGAGACTGTGCGGGACTAAAACACCGAGTCTGTGACTCGACTGAAAACATCCAAGATGGCCCCTGGAGCAGCAGGTGAACACTTCCTGCTTCTGTCCAAACATCTGTCACTTTTAAAGCACATCTGGACTGGCCCCACAGACACGCGGGCCCCTCAGTCCAGGGGCCCTCACTGTCACCGAGGGCCCCTGGACTGAGCAGACTCCGTGTGGACCTGAGAGTCCGTCACATTTAAATAAACTCTGTCCTGCAGCTCACTGACAGACAGGTGCACTGACAGGTGCACTGACAGGGCTTTAAATGGCACGCGCGTCACCGCAGCTCAGAAATGAAACTGAACAAATAAAAAAGTAAAAAAAAAAAAACACGAGGAACATTTAACTCTGAATATTTCAGTAAAACTCTTGATATAATCACGTCTGTGCGTCTTTACGCGCGGCTCTGGAGAAACTGGTGCAGACACTGAACACATGAAGTGAACTCTTATCAACACAAATGTGAGTGACGTGCGGGAGGAGCGAACAGCGCCACCTGTGGAGCACGAGGAGAACTCACGCGTGACTCAGCTGCGTCTGTGGTTTTAATCAATCAGATCAGAAAATGCAGCTTTACGCACAGAAACACAGAGTCCTGTTTTAAACTGAGGGTAATTTACTGTGAAATTACACAAACCAGGACTAAACCAGGACTAGACCAGGACCAGACCAGGACTAGACCAGGTCTAGACCTGTTCTAACCAAGGCTGCAGAACTAAACCAGATCTGAACCAGTCTAGACTCTGCAGCAGGACGAAACATATTTAAATCTCTTCATTTAAAAGTGCAGAGTTTGTTTCTGCTCGTTTCACATCACGGACTGCGCATGCGTGTGGGGCTCGTTCCCGCGGTTCTGGTTTTGTTTTTTGTCCCGGTGACCGCGCGTGTGTCTCCTCTGTCCCTCTGTCCGCTCCCGTGGCCCCCGTGCGCGCGCCAGTGCTGTCCTGGTGCTGAAACTTTCCCCCGGTCAAACTGCGCCCTCTGCTGGCTGCGCGCGCTCACGGCAGCTCTCCCGGCGCGTGTTTCGGGAGCGCGCACGGGGGGGTGAGTCAGGCGCGCGGCAGGTGGAGCTGTGGTCAGGTTAAAGCTGCGTAACGCGACGTAATGTTGTTTTTATCCACGTAAAGCCCCGGATGTTTGAGTAAACACCACAGAGATGATCCGGAGAGATGAAGCGAGTCTCCACCACAGCTCCACCCGAACACCCGAACCTGAAACATCTCCCAAACATCTCCCAAACATCTCCCAAATCCAACCAAATCCAACCGAGACCGACGTTTTCAGACGATACGACGAGATGATGTCAGAGTCTCAGATACGACAGAGACACATTTATGAACTTCACCACGAAACCTCTGAAAACTAAATTCACAAATGTTAAACCTGATTCTTTTCTGACCGTGACACAAATCTGCAGTTTAACAGTTTTCATTTTATCTGCTCCGTCTTAAATATTGTGTCTGTTCTGTTGTTTTCTCATCATAAATATATAGAATATTATTTCAAACTATTTATTTTCTTCTCTGTCGTATTAAAATGATCTTAAACTCCAGCTTCCACACATCGTCAGAGTGGGAGGGCATCTGGCACGTTTCAGGACATGTTTGAGGTGTAAACTTCAGGCTGAACAGAGACACAGAGACACAGAGACACAGAGACTCTGATTCTCCTGACGCTTTGTTTGTTTTGGTTTCAGGTGATTCCAGAGAATCTGTAGAAACCGGAACAACGTGAGGTAAGACAAACACACACACACACACACACACACACACACACACACACATACACACACACACACACACACACACACACACACACACACACACACACACTACACACAAACACACACAACACACAACACACACACACACACACACACACATACACACACCAACACACAACACACACACAACACACACAACACACACACACACACACACACACACACACACACACACACACACACACACACACACACACACACACACACACACACACACACACACACACATACACACACACACACACACACACACACACACACACACACACACTATACACACACACACACACACACACACACACACACACACACACACACACACACTACACACACACACACACACACACACACACACACACACACACACACACACACACACACACACACACTTACACACACACACACACAGTCTCGGAGCGTTTGTCCTGAGCTCTGACCCTCGTCTCTCGTGCCGCAGATCCACAGCGCCCCCTGCTGCAGACATGATGACCGAGGAGGTGCTGGAGGACAAGGAGAAGCTGAAGCAGGGGCTGGTGAAGGTTCTTCAGTGTGTGGCGACCATCTCTTCCGCCGCCGCCGTGGTGAACCCGATCTTCGGCGTGGCCGGGTCTCTGATCCGCGTGGTGCTGCACCACATCGACGACGAGGACATCCGCACGCTCAAGAGAGAGTTCGGCTCCGTGAACCGCGCCCTGGACGAAATCACCCAACAGAACCGCAGCACCCTGCACCAGATCACCAAGGAGACGGTGGACGGGCAGTACGGCCGCGTGGAGGAGAACATCAGGAACCAGTTCAGGAAGTTCATGGAGATGGTGGAGGCGCGACCCGACCAGCGCGAGCGCAAGAAGGACGACTTCGAAGACAGTTACAGCAACGACCTGGGAGACCAGAACCTCCACACGCTGTACGACGGCGTGGTGGGCACGCCAAAGCTCTTCAGCAGACCCATCCTGGAGGTCTACCTGAGGCACAGCCAGGGCGACAGGTGCACCATGGAGCGCCTGTGCACCCGCCTCACCTACCTCTTCTGCATCGGCCTCATCGCGCTCATGGGCTACGCCGCCGTCATCGGAGACGACGAGGAGGGTCTGACCGAGGAGTGGGCCGAGAAGATGGAGCACGTCCAGGAGAAGATGCAGGAGGCTCTTCGCCGCTGCCACTGACTCTCACATTCCCCTGAGGACGTCCTGCGCCGACCGCAGCCCTGCACCAGGGGGCAGAGCCGAGCGGCTGCTCCTGTCACCTCCTGTTACTGACCCGGGACTTTCACTTCTGGCTCTTCTTCGTTTGGTCTGACGACACTTTTCTGTGTCTGACCTTCATCTGTTTTCTCTTTTATATTTACGAGAAATGTTCCTCTGCACGTTCCGCCGCCTGTGCCTCAATATGTCTCTTTTTATATTTGTTATTTTTTTTTACTTCTTGTATTATATAATAAAGCTGTGCATAAAGATCAGACTTTAGTTTCTGCAGATTTTATCACCATCATGTTTAAAAGTGTGGAGTTTATTTTGTCTCGACATGATTCTCGCTGCTCGTGTCTCCGTGTGAGACGCTCGGCCTCTGTACAGACGCACTTCAATAAATCTATAAATAAATAAAAACTGTATGAAAACGCCTCAGTGTTTTTCTCTTTTCAAATGAAACGAGACAAAGGAGCGCGTTTCTCTCTGTGGACACTAGAGGGCGACATCAGACCGTTTCGTGTTTCGTGTCGTGTTTGGTGTCGTGACGTGGATCGTGGGCGTGTTCAGGACGGATCCTCTGACGCCTCAACATTTAAAAACCTGCTCAAAAGTCACAGGGTCAAACCAGGACCAGACTGAGACAAAAAACGTCTCTGGCATTTTTGGTTTAGACCAGAACGTCACAATTAACCAAACACGACCGACTAAGTGATGTTTGTGAAGGGAAATAGTAAAAAAAAACAAAAACAGTGTAAATCATTACTAATACGACCAAAAATTATTATAATTGTTCATATAAATCCTGGTTCAGACCTAATTTACACCTGGTTCAGTCCTGGTTTAGACCTGGT
This sequence comes from Boleophthalmus pectinirostris, assembly GCF_026225935.1. Classification (NCBI taxonomy): domain Eukaryota; kingdom Metazoa; phylum Chordata; class Actinopteri; order Gobiiformes; family Gobiidae; genus Boleophthalmus; species Boleophthalmus pectinirostris. Next base: position 40,889,986 of record NW_026571447.1, read on the forward strand.
TTAGTCTTGGTTTAGACCTGGTTTAGACCTGGTTCAGACCTGGTTTAGACCTGGTTCAGACCTGGTTCAGACCTGGTTTAGACCTGGTTTAGACCTGGTTTAGACCTGGTTCAGACCTGGTTTCAGAGAGACCTGGTTTAGACCTGGTTCCTGGTTTAGACCTGGTTTAGACCTGGTTTGGTTTAGTCCTGGTTCAGAGAAGACCTGGTTTAGACAGGTTTAGTCCTGGTTCCTGGTTCAGACCTGGTTTAGACCTAGATTGGTGACAATGTGCCCCCTCCCCCCCCACAAAATCACAAAAACAAAAAGAATCTGCGGTTTGAGTCTGTCCGCGTCAAACACGACTGACGTCACCAGAGGGCGCCGCCACCGTCCTCACCCGCAAACTTGTCATGTGAACACTTTAAATTTAAATCTGGGGAGGGACTTTTTTTTTTTTTCCATGGGGCCACAAGAGAAACAGAAAATAACTCAACTTAACTCACTTCTGCAGAATATTCATTGTATTTCTTTATTAAAAAAAATAATAATATATATATATAATAATATATATATATATTAATAATAATAATAATAATAATAATAATAATAAAATAAATAAATAAAATAAAAATAAAAATAAATACATACATACATACATACATAAAAAGTAGAAAAATCAGTAAATGTAGAAAAATCTGTAAATCTCATTGTTGTGTTGAGCTGCTCAGACTGGAAAAAGTTGATGTTCTGACTAAACAAAGAAAAAGTGAGGTTGTCTTATAAAAAAAAAAAAAAAAAAAAAAAACCACCTAAAATAAAAGCGGCTGCAGCTTTAGTTCATGCATGAGGTAAAATGATAAAATATGTTTATTTTATGATTCCATATGAGCCTGGCCGTATTTGTCCCAGATCTGATTTAAAACATTTAGTCCAATCTCCTCCTGATTTTATCCAAACAGAACCTCTGCAGATCCACCACAGACACAAATCCTGCATCTTCCACAAGAAACTCACACATTTCCAACTGAAATAATGGATTTTTTTTTTTTTTTTTTTAAGTAGACCGACACAAAAAGGTGCATCATGTCACTTTTCGTGCTTTTCTCCAGGGAGATGTTTTTGATTTGTCTGGAATGATGCTTCAAAGTTCAAAGTTCGTTTTACGGTCAGTTTCTTCACGTGTACGAGACACATAAAAGAATCAGAAATGATGTTTGTCTCTGTCCCACACGGAAACAAAAAAATAATTCAGCTAAAAACTCAAGTCCAGAGACCAGAGCTGCTCAAGTCAGATCAAGGAAAAAAACAGGTGCACAGAGGAAAGTGAAGGAAGAAGTCTGGATATTTACAAACTGTTTAAACCGAACTATCTCTCTTTCTTTTCTTTCTCTTTTTTTTTTTTTTTTTTTTTTTTTCCAGGCATCTGTGTCTTTAAAGCCACACTGCGGAACATTCTCCACCGCAAAAACTGGAAAATCTCAGAGTAAAATATTCCAGAGTTGTTTTAAACTCAAAAAGTGTTATTTTAACTCTTTTAAAGTTAAATGTGTGTTGGAGTTGGGGTGATTTACCAGAGTTGATTTGGTTGAAGTTAATTTAACTTCTCTTAGTGTTGATTTGTCTCCACCACCACTTCAAACTCCTGTGAGAGTAGAACCAGTTTGAACCAGTTTTGTAATTTCATTTTAAATAAACTCAAATAAAGTGAGAATAACTCTACAAAGTGTTATCTGTTTACTCTCTAAATGTTCATTTAACTCTGGATTTAGGGTTAAACAGGAACTTTGGTCCAGTTTTACTTCATGAACAAATGTTAAATTAACTCTAGAACAGAGTGACTCAGATAAACACTGAGAAAATGTTAAATTGATTCTGTGAGAGTCAATTTTATAACTCTTCACTTTTAGTTGTGCAGTTCAAACATCTCCATGGAGACGAGCAGGTGCGGACTTCCCTATGAGAAAAGTCCCGCAGTGCGCTTTACAGGACGTGTCTTCGTGTTTGATGTTCTCTCTTCTGTGACCTGCGGGAGTCTCGCTCCTGCGGCTGCGCGGATCCGCCCGCGGAGCTGCGGGGCCGGGGTGAGTCCGGGGTTAAGCCGCTGTGGAATGACCCTCATCCCCGGAGCCGCAGAACAGGTCCGGCCACGGCGCGCGCGCGTGGGAACCTGCGCTACACGACACGTGCACGACACGTGCACGACACGTACACGACACGTACACGACACGTGCGCGGAGATAAGGCGCGTCTTCACCCCCCACCTCCACCTCCTCACCAGTGACAGAGCGCGTGCTTGTGTGCGCGCGCGTGAGAGTGCCCGGGGCCTCGCCTCACACGGACACGCGCGTCATCTTAACCTAGTGACGTCAGCAAGTGTGGCGTCTGATTCTGAGCTGTAGCTGCGCAGAAATCGGAGCGCGGCTCTGATCCCCGCGACTCAACCGGACTGATGCTCGACACGTTCAGACACATTTCACTTATAAAACATGTCACAGATTTATTCAAACAACTTGTGACGTCACCAAGACAGAAATTATTAAAAAAAATCAAACTATGAGCTGATTTAATGCATCTTTGTGAATTCAGCTCATTTAACTTGTGACGTACAGACGTGGACAAAACTGTTGTTCCCTCTTGTGAAGAAACAAAAATCAACAATGATCAGTGTTATTTTTAAATATATATAATTTCTGTCTCGTGATATTTCCCCTGGATGATCATGATGACGTCACAAGGTGTTTGAACAAAAATCTGTCATTTACATCACGAGTCAAATAAATAAATGTGTCTGAATGTGTCGAAAATCAAAACCGCGGAGCTGCGATCGGAAACAAATCAGAGCAGATTTATGTTTTTATGATTGTTATTATTTATGAATAATATTAAAACATTTCCTGGAGTCAAGCGCAACAAATAATCTGGTCTTTTCCAAACCAACACGTTCCTCACGCGTTACACTCTCACGGTTCGTTTGGTTTCTGTGATTTATCCTGGTTTGTCTAAGAGGCCGTGCACTTGGATGATGCGCGCCCCTGTGGCTCGTGCGCGCGTTCAGCTAAAATGAACAAAGAAATAAAATAAAATAAAAATCACAAATATTCGCGTCACGGAGCTCGGTAAAGAGAATTTATGTGGATGTGACTGGCCCCAAATCAAATATCCGTCCTGATGTTTCCATTTTTTGTCCTGATGTTCCTTTTTACTCGTTGCTGGAGATGGAAATTTGAGTCTAAACATAAATAAAAATAAAAATGTTCTTACCTGATCGTGGACGCGGGACGAGGAGCTGCGCGTTTGGCACATTTGGCGCAAAGGTTCTTGAAAAAGCGCACGGGAAAAACCTGCGTGTCCTTGTGAGATGTGGCTCCTCGTTGCGCAGATACGGAGGAGACGTGTGCGCGCGCTGTGCCTGTCCCTTCCGTGCGTGTGTGCGTGCGCGCGTAGACCTGGTTCAGTCCTGGTCTGGTCCTGGTTTCGTTTCAGTTGAGATTTTCTGGTTTGGTTCTGGTTTGGACCGGATTTAGTCCTGGTTTTAGACTTTTCTGGAGATGCGCGGATGCGGGGATCATGACGCACCGCGCGCCACCACAGACGTGCGCGCGCTCTGCTTGTCCGTGCGTGCGTGTGTCCGTGCGCGCGTGTAGACCTGGCTCAGATCTGGTCTAGTCCTGGTTTTGGAATCTTTTAAAATGAGACGGAAGAGGTTTTTTATGTCTTTTTACGTCCTACAGACCTGATTTAGTCCTGGTTTAGACCTGGTTTAGTCTTGGTTTAGTCCTGGTTTAGTTCTTGGTTTAGTCCTGGTTTAGTTCTTGGTTTAGTCCTGGTTTAGTTCTTGGTTTAGTCCTGGTTTAGTTCTTGAGTTAGACCTGGTTTAGTTCTTGGTTTAGTCCTGGTTTAGTCCTGGTTTAGTTCTTGGTTTAGTCCCTGATTTAGACCTGATTTAGACCTGGTTTGGTTCTTGGTTTAGTCCTGGTTTAGTCCTGGTTTAATCCTGGATTGGTTCTTGGTTTAATCCTGGATTGGTTCTTGGTTTAGTCCTGGTTTAGTTCTTGGTTTAGTCCTGATTTAGACCTGGTTTAGTTCTTGGTTTAGTCCCTGATTTAGACCTGATTTAGACCTGGTTTGGTTCTCGGTTTAGTCCTGGTTTAGTCCTGGTTCAGTTCTTGGCTTAGTCCTGGTTTAGTCCTGGTTTAGTCCTGATTTACACCTGGTTTAGTCCTTGTTTAGACCTGGTTTAGTCCTGATCTAGTCCAGTCCTGGTTCAGTCCTGGTCTGGAGAGTCCTGTCGCGCGCACACGCGGGTCTTGACGCACCGCGCATCCCCCCGGACGTGCGCGCGCTCTGCCTGTCCGTCCGTGCGTGTCTCCGTGCGCGTCTCCATCGGTGCCATTTCTCTGCGTACATCGCCGAACCCCGCACCCGAACACCGAACCAGAACCAGAACCCCGCCCCGGGCTGCTCCGCTCCTCCACACCGCGCGTCAGCCTCTGGAGCCGGTGTCCAAACTCGGAACTGTCCCCTGGTCCCGTGCGTAAAGACTGCGGATTTTTCCAGGTAAACGTCACGGCGTCACCGCACTCGCGACAAAAGCACGAGTCCAGACGCACCTCTCTCCCGCAGCGTGACGCACGGGTGGCGCACACCGTTTTTCTCAGTAGTTTTGGCGCAAATAGAGACTCGGAGCTGCGCAGATTATTTCATGTTGACGCTAAAAAAAAACGTTTTGACGCGTGCGTAAAGACTGCGGCTTTTGTGTGAGCGCAGCGCGTAAACGTCACTGCCTCAAGACTCCAGCAACATGACCAAACCAGGACTAAACCAGGACTAAACCAGGACCAAACCAG
>NW_026571447.1:40907314-40927314 GCF_026225935.1 Boleophthalmus pectinirostris
AAACTGGGCAAAACTGGGCACTAAACTGGGCAAAACTGGGCAAACTGGCACTGGGCAAAACTGGGCACTAAACTGGGCATTAAACTGGGCATTAAACTGGGCACTAAACTGGGCAAACTGGGCATTTGGGCATTAAACTTGGCATTTGTTGGTTGTAGAGACTGTGGGCACGCTATGGGCACTAAACTGGGCACTTGTTTTCATGTGTTTGTGAATGGCAGGGATTCCTTTAAACTGATTGTCCATGTGGAGTTGGTTATTATTGATGTTTTGTAGAGACGTCACGCTGGGGGTTTTCTACATGTGTGTGAATGCCAGAATATTCAGAAGTTACCATGGTGACACAAAACAAAGCAAAAACAAAACATATTTTCAGGAAACTGTTGTCTAATGCAGCTCCAGACTCTGGTGTTATCTTCATTCACAGGTGATTCTCTTGAACTCACGGCTCAGACTCATAAACCGTTTGTATCAATGGACGCAGCTGTGTTCCAAACAGGAAGTTCTCGTGATCCTTCCGGCTCCTTCTGACTCTGGCTCAGATTGACTTACATTAGAATATTGTGGCTCACTAAAATATTTTAATGATATTTTCTATTTAAAATGGTTGTTAATTTTCTGTGGTGTTTATCACAGCAGCGTCTCCAGCGTCTCTGTACGTGGCCCCTCCCACCAGAGCAGCACAAATGAAGACTTGTCTCTTTCCAAACGCTCTTAAAGGACGATCGTTTTGACTGTTGACCGTGACACCCTCATCAGAAAAATGTCCAACATGAGAAAAGTGGAGCCGAGTGCAGGATTTTACAACAAAAATGGACTTATTCCTGTTTACAGACAAGTTCATGTTAAAACTTTGTGTTGAAATTGTATTTTTCTTAAAGTTTCAGGTTGTTCATAATATTATAATATTTTGTAAAAGAAAAAGTTCATCAATTCAAAAAGATTTATGTAATAGATTTGTGTTTCTCTGCACAAATATCCAACCTACTTTGGGATCAAAGTAGGTTGGATATGGCCCCCGGAACAAAATGAGTTTGACACTCCTGATGTAAACGAAAGAAACTTCCCATAAAATATTTAGTCATTTTTACACGCAAGAGTTCTCGTGTAAACAGGTCTTCAGTCTCATCAGATTCTCCTCGTGTCTGTGGTGTGAACTTATTGTCACACATTTAAAAATCGTTTTAAAACCAAAAAAATCCTGTTGTGTGTTGAGGTCTTTAATAATAATCTTTAATAATCTTTGTATTTGTGGGGACGGTGCAGGTGGCCGAGGCGCTGCTCCAGGTCCTGCTGAAGAAGTTTGACTGGGTGAGCTGGTCGGTGCGGGTCATCAAGTGCTCGAGCAGCGCGTACCGGAGCTGGAGGGCGGGCGAGCACTTCCACCACATCAGCGGGGACGCCTGGTTCGAGGTGCCGCCCGTCAGACACCTGCTCCTGGTGGTGTCCTACAGCGGCGACCCCAAACCCGTGCCCAAGCAGAGCGTCCGCGAGCTGGCGGAGGCCCAGAGCCGCAGAGCCGGGCCCCTCGCGCTGGTGGAGCTCCTGACCTCGCAGCTGCAGAGCGCCCGCCTCGTGGTCCACGCCGTCACCCGCCACAAGGACTGCGCCGCCGCCTGGAGCTTCAGCGACGACTGCCACTACTGGGAGAGACACAAGGGCGGCGCTCTGTGTGTGCACGCAGAGTGAGGGCGCAAGGAGGGCGCTCTGTGTGTGTGTGTGTCTGTGTGTGTGTGTGTGTGTGTGTGTGTGTGTGTGTGTGTGTGTGTGTGTGTGTGTGTCTGTGTGTGTGTGTGTGTGTGTGTGTGTGTGTGTGTGTATGTGTGTGTGTGTGTGTGTGTGTGTGTGTCTGTGTGTCTGTGTGTGTGTGTGTGTGTGTGTGTGTTGTGTGTGTGTGTGTGTGTGGTGTGTGTGGTGTGTGTGTGTGTGTGTGTGTGTGTGTGTGTGTGTGTGTGTGTGTGTGTGTGTGTGTGTGTGTCTGTGTGTGTGTGTGTGTGTGTGTGTGTGTGTATGTGTGTCTGTGTGTGTGTGTGTGTCTGTGTGTGTGTGTGTGTGTGTGTGTGTGTGTGTGTGTGTGTGTGTGTGTATGTGTGTGTGTGTGTGTGTCTGTGTGTGTGTGTGTGTGTGTGTGTCTGTGTGTGTGTGTGTGTGTGTGTGTGTGTGTGTGTGTGTGTGTGTGTGTGTGTGTGTGTGTGTGTGTGTGTGTGTGTGTGTCTGTGTGTGTGTGTGTGTGTGTGTGTGTGTGTGTGTGTGTGTGTGTGTGTGTGTGTGTGTGTGTGTGTGTGTGTGTGTCTGTGTGTGTGTGTGTGTGTGTGTGTGTGTGTGTGTGTGTGTGTGTGTGTATGTGTGTGTGTGTGTGTGTGTGTGTGTGTGTGTGTGTGTGTGTGTGTGTGTGTGTGTGTGTGTGTGTGTGTGTGTGTGTGTGTGTGTGTGTGTGTGTGTGTGTGTGTGTGTGTGTGTGTGTGTCTGTGTGTGTGTGTGTGTGTGTGTGTGTGTGTGTGTGTGTGTGTGTGTGTGTGTGTGTGTAAGTGTGTGTGTGTGTCTGTGTGTGTGTGTGTGTGTGTGTGTGTGTGTGTGTGTGTGTGTGTGTGCTGTGTGTGTGTGTGTGTGTGTGTGTGTGTGTGTGTGTGTGTGTGTGTGTGTCTGTGTGTGTGTGTGTGTGTGTGTGTGTGTGTGTGTGTGTGTGTGTGTGTGTGTGTGTGTGTGTAAGTGTGTGTGTGTGTGTGTGTGTGTGTGTGTAAGTGTATGTGTGCACCGGGTTTAACAAAGACACTTTATTCTTGCTTAAAGCTGCTTCAGAACATTTGAATTATGATCAAATCTGCAAATATGAAACTCCTCAGACTCTCAGGTTGTGTCTGTTCTCCTCACACTGACCAAAGGCCTTACAGCTCCAACTGTGTGTGTGTGTGTGTGTGTGTGTGTGTGTGTGTGTGTGTGTGTGTGTGTGTGTGTGTGTGTGTGTGTGTGTGTGTGTGTGTGTGTGTGTGTGAATATAAACCTTTATAACACATTTTTATTCCAAGTGGGTCTGTGTATCATTCGTTCTTCTGAATTTCAATTAAGAACAAAAAACAATAAATGGGAAACAGTTTATTATTTCATTTTAATTTTCAGATTTCAGACTTCTATTTCCAATCTCCATCCAACTTTCTGTACTGCTGTTTTTTTAACTCTTTCATGACCCAGTGAAGCTCTACCTCTTTTCTTCATCTGATCCGTCCATGTTCTTCCTCTTCTCCGGGGCTGAGTCATGGGGGCATCAGTCAAAGCAGTGACCCCAGACACTTCCTTCACCCCAGACACTTCCTCCAGCTCCTCCAGTGGGACCTGAGGTGTTCCCAGTCCAGTCCAGAGACATAGTCCCTCCAGTGTGTCCTGGGTCTCCTCCTCCTCCCGGTGGGACATGAACACCTCCTGAGGGACACGTCCAGGAGACATCAGAACAGACGTCCTCCCCTCAGACGCTCCTCTCCACGTGGAGGAGCAGCGGCTCTACTCCGAGCTCCTCACTCTGTCTCTCAGGGAGACGCCCGGACGCCCTGCGGAGGAAACTCATCTGTGTCGCTTGTATCATGGATCTGGTTCTTTCAGTCGTTACCCAGAGGTGAGGGGAGGAACAGAGACTGACGCTAAATCGAGAGCTTTCAATATTTCCAATATTTAATTTAAAGTTTATTTCAAATAACACCAATCAAAAACAGTCAGGGCCTATTTTCATTGTTGATGTTTTATTCTCTCTGGTTTATTTGAAGTTGTGCTGCCTGGGAGTTCCGTGTCAACCATGGGTCTAGGATAAAAACTTTTATTATAGATCTTCTTCTTGTTTTATTATAGTTTCATGAAGTCAGTTGAACAAAGGAGTTTCTTGCTGCTTCCTGTTTCTCGTCATGGATCAACAACGACTTTCTAAGACATCAAACTAAACGCGTCGCTGCAAAAGAAGAAACATGTTTGTCACAAAACTGCAACGATTTTTCAGGTGAATCCTTCAGCAGCAGAACTTCAAATAAACCAGAGAGAATCAAATATTTGAAAAAAACTTAAAATTAAATATTGGAAATTGAGCTCGAAATCTGTTTTTTTAAAAAATACTAAAACAGAAAAATGAAATTAACTGTTTTCCCATTTTATTGTTTTTTTGTTCTTAATTGAAATTCAAGAGAAACAAACGTTTCACAGACCCTGAAAAACACTCATCTTCATATAAACATCACTCACGTCCTGTGTGTCTGTTTGTTCTCACTACATCATATCAGTGTTACTATGACAATTATTAAACAGTATTTCACTCACACCTGGAGTTGTTTTTTCACTTTTAACTTTATGGTTCTGGTTTAACTGCTGCTCACAGATTCACACAAACACAAATGAAAAGGGTTTCGTCCATCATCACTGTGGAGGTAAACAGCCTTTTCCTCTCGTGTTTGAGTTTCTGCAAAGACAAAGAAACACTGACAGAAATAAAATCCAGAGAAGAATTCACTTTAATCAGACAGTAAAAGTGTGACGTGTGCTACAGTCGCTTCTACATTCTGTTCAAATCCAGAAGAGTCTGAAACTGAATCCATTTTCTGTTTTTCAAAATAAAACCAAAAATAAGAAAATAAAATAAGAAGAAAAATCAACTGTTTTCTTCATTATTTGTCTCCAAAACCAAAATGAAAAAAAAAACAGATAATGATTTCTTTTTTCACTTTTTGATTTTGTTTAAATGAAAAATGGAAAAAAACAGATAATGGACTGAACCAGGACTGAACCAGGACTGAACCAGGACTAAACCAGGACTAAACTGGTCAAGCCTGGTCTCAGTCCCAGTCTCAGTTCTGGTCTGGTCCTGATCACAGTGTATGTGGGTGCACCTCCAGGCCCGTCCCGACACTCAGTCCTGGTTCAGTCCTGGTTCAGTCCTGGTTCAGTCCTGGTTCAGTCCTGGTTTAGTCCTGGTTTTAGTCCTGGTTCAGTCCTGGTTTAGTCCTGGTTCAGTCCTGGTTCAGTCCTGGTTTAGTCCTGGTTCAGTCCTGGTTCAGTCCTGGTTTAGTCCTGGTTCAGTCCTGGTTCAGTCCTGGTTCAGTCCTGGGTTCAGTCCTGGTTCAGTCCTGGTTCAGTCCTGGTTCATCCTGGTTTAGTCCTGGTTCAGTCCTGGTTCAGTCCTGGTTCGGTTCAGTCCTGGTTCAGTCCTGGTTCAGTCCTGTTTTAGTCAGTCCTGGTTCAGTCTGGTTCAGTCCTGGTTAGTCCTGTTCAGTCCTGGTTCAGTCCTGGTTCAGTCCTGGTTCAGTCCTGGTTTAGTCCTGTTCAGTCCTGGTTCAGTCCTGGTTTTAGTCCTGGTTTAGTCCTGGTTCAGTCCTGGTTCAGTCCTGGTTCAGTCCTGGTTAGTCTTTCTGTTTTTTCCATTTTTCATTTAAACACAAAATCAAAAACTGAAAGAACAAATCATTATCTGTTTTTTTCATTTTGGTTTTGGAGACAAATAATGAAGAAAACATTTTTTTTAATTATTATTTTTATTTTGAAAAACAAAAATTTGTGTTGTTTTTCAGTCCTTTGTGTTTTTGTTTTTTTTAAATCCTTTTTTACATGTAAACCGTGACGTTTGCTTCTGAACAGACCAGGCTTCTCTCTCGTTAATCCACCTGACAACAGATCCACTCGTCTTTGTGTGGTTGTGTCACAGTGTGCGGTTGTGGTTGGTCAGATACGTTTAGAATCAGTTCTGTTTGCAAACTGGAGTGAGAGGAAACGATGGTTTGGACCAGACCTCGACCCACCGCGAGCGTTAGTGTCGCTAGTGTCGTTAGTGTCGCTAGTGTCGCTAGTGTCGCTAGTGTCGCTAGTGTCGTTCTCGTGCTGTGATTAAAGCTGCTGCTGTGCTGGTTGTTCGTGTCTGTGTTTTTGGAGTCGTTGGAGTTGAAGTCGTTGGAGTCGTTGGAGTCGTTGGAGTCGTTGGAGTTGTTGGAGTTGGAGTCGTTGGAGTTGCAGTCGTTGAAGTCGTTGGAAGTCGTTGGAGTCGTTGGAGTTGTTGGAGTTGGAGTCGTTGGAGTCGTTGGAGTCGTTGGAGTCATTGGAGTCGTTGGAGTCGTTGGAGTCGTTGGAGTCGTTGGAGTTGGAGTCGTTGGAGTCGTTGGAGTCGTTGGAGTTGGAGTCGTTGGAGTCGGAGTCGTTGGAGTCATTGGAGTCGTTGGAGTTGGAGTCGTTGGAGTCGCAGTCGTTGGAGTCATTGGAGTAGTTGGAGTCGTTGGAGTCATTGGAGTCGCAGTCGTTGGAGTCATTGGAGTCGTTGGAGTCGTTGGAGTCATTGGAGTCGAGTCGTTGGAGTCATTGGAGTCGTTGGAGTTGGAGTCGTTGGAGTCGAGTCGTTGGAGTCATTGGAGTCGTTGGAGTCGGGAGTCGTTGGAGTCGTTGGAGTCGTTGGAGTCGTTGGAGTCGTTGGAGTCGTTGGAGTCGTTGGAGTCGTTGGAGTCGTTGGAGTCGTTGGAGTCGTTGGAGTCGTTGGAGTCGTTAGAGTCATTGGAGTTGCAGTCGTTGAAGTCGTTGGAGTCGGAGTCGTTGGAGTCGTTGAAGTCGTTGGAGTCGTTGAAGTCGGTGGAGTCGTTGGGGGTCGAAGTCGTTGGAGTTGTAGTCGTTGGAGTTGTTGGAGTCGTTGGAGTTGGTGGAGTCGTTGGAGTCGTTGAAGTCGTTGGAGTCGTTGGGATCGGAGTCGTTGGAGTCGTTGGGGTCGTTTGAGTCGTTGGAGTTGTTGGAGTCGTTGAAGTCATTGGAGTCGTTGAAGTCGGTGGAGTCGTTGGAGTCGGAGTTGTTGGAGTCGTTGGGGTCGGAGTCGTTGGAGTTGGAGTCGTTGGAGTTGTTGGGGTCGGAGTCGTTGGAGTTGTTGGAGTCGTTGGAGTCGTTGAAGTCGTTGGAGTCGTTGGGGTCGGAGTCGTTGGAGTCGTTGGGGTCGTTGGAGTCGTTGAAGTCGTTGGAGTCGTTGGTTGGAGTCGTTGGAGTCGTTGAAGTCGTTGGAGTCGTTGGAGTTGGAGTCGTTGGAGTTGTTGGGGTCGGAGTCGTTGGAGTTGTTGGAGTCGTTGGAGTCGTTGAAGTCGTTGGAGTCGTTGGAGTTGGAGTCGTTGGAGTCGTTGAAGTCGTTGGAGTCGTTGGGGTCGGAGTCGTTGGAGTTGTTGGAGTCGTTGGAGTCGTTGAAGTCGTTGGAGTCGTTGGGGTCGGAGTCGTTGGAGTCGTTGGGGTCGTTTGAGTCGTTGGAGTCATTGGAGTTGGAGTCGTTGGAGTCGTTGGAGTCGTTGGAGTTGTTGGAGTCGTTGGAGTCGTTGAAGTCATTGGAGTCGTTGAAGTCGGTGGAGTCGTTGGAGTCGGAGTCGTTGGAGTCGTTGGGGTCGGAGTCGTTGGAGTTGGAGTCGTGGAGTTGTTGGAGTCGTTGGAGTCGTTGAAGTCGTTGGAGTCGTTGGAGTTGTTGGTGTTGTGTGTGTTTGTGTGAGTTGTGTGCGTCGTTAGTGTCGTTAGTGTCGTTCTCGTGCTGTGATTAAAGCTGCTGCTGTGCTTGTTGTTCGTGTCAGTGTTTTTGGAGTCGTTGGTGTTGAAGTCGTTGGAGTCGGTGGAGTCGTTGGAGTCGGAGTTGTTGGTGTTGTGTGAGTTGTGTGAGTTTGTTGGTGTTGTTGTAGTTGTGTGTGTTGTGTGAGTTGTGTGAGTTGTGTGAGTTGTTGTAGTTGTGTGCGTCGTTAGTGTCGTTAGTGTCGTTCTCGTGCTGTGATTAAAGCTGCCGCTGTGCTTGTTGTTCGTGTTAGTGTTTTTGGAGTCATTGGAGTCGTTGTAGTTGTGTGTGTTGTGTGAGTTGTTGTAGTTGTGTGTGTTGTGTGAGTTGTGTGAGTTGTTGGTGTTGTTGTAGTTGTGTGAGTTGTGTGCGTCGTTAGTGTCGTTAGTGTCGTTCTCGTGCTGTGATTAAAGCTGCCGCCGCTGGTTTCTCTTCGCTCAGCACTTCTGTGGAGTCTGGAGATGAAAGTGCTGCAGAAGAAAAGTGCTGCTCCAAGCAAATCTGCAGAAAGACGAGAGGAAGAGGAGGAGGAGAAGAAGAGAGAGAGAAAGAAAATGAGTAAGTGAGAGAGCGAGGAGGAGAGAGGGAAGAAAGAGGAGGAAAGACAAATAGTGAGATATGGTAAGAGCGGAGGGGGAGGAGGAAAAAGAGAGACAGACAAGTGAGGGAGGGTAAGAGGAGGAGTAAGAGAGGGAAGAAAGAGACAGAAAAAGAAAGACAGAGTGAGATATGTTGGGGCAGGAGAGAGAGGGAGGGGGAAGAAAGAGGAAGAAAAAAGAGACAGAGTGAGGGGGGGTAAAGGAGGAGAGAGAGGAGGGAAGAAAGAGGAGGAAAATGAGAGACAACGAGTGAGATGTGTAAGGGGAGGAGAGAAAGAGCGAGAGAGGGAAGAAAGAGAAGGAAAAAAGACTGAGCTAAAGAGAGAGGAGAGAGGGAAGGTGCAGGATGAGAGAGAGAGAGAGAGATAGATGAGGAAAGAGAGGAGGAGAGACAAGATAAGAGGAAGAGAGAGAGAAAGAGAGCAGAGAAGGAGAAGAGATAGTGACAGAGCAGGAGAGAAAAACAGAAGGAGGGAGAGAGAGAAAGAGCAGGGTTGTTCAAAAGGCAGAGAAGAGAGAGAGAGAGAGAGAGAGAGAGAGAGAGAGAGGTGAAGAGGAGAGAGTGAAGGGAGAGAAAAAAAAAAGAGGATGAGCAGGAAATGTTGGAAAGTGCCGGGGCGGAGACGGAGGAGAGGAGGCTGATAAAAAGAGAGATAGAAGAGAGAGAGAGTGATTAATCACAGGAGGAGGTCTGGACACTGCAGCACAAACACAAACACCAGGACTGTGAACCGTCTGGATGTGGAAGATTTTACTCCAGATGCCCTTCCACATCATCTGTATGTGAACCTGGACAAGACACATTCAGTTCAGTTCAGTTCGTTCACGTCTCATCAGTTCAGTTACAGGAGACGTTTTGTTCATATCAGATCATTTCAGTCTCTAAACACTAAACTCTCCAGACGGACCAGACGTCAATTTGACCAATATTTAGACTTTTTAGTGTCTCTATCGGCTTTAAATCTCCAGCACAGGATAATTTTGTTTACCATAAAAAAAACACACACAAAGTTTTATCTGAACACTTGAACTTTAAGAGAGACTGAACAAAGCTCCTGAAGGTTTGTGGTACAATGACTTTTTAGTTTTTTTCAGGAGCACATGTGTCTCAAAGTAAAAAATCTTAGGTGCACAGAAAAAAATTGGGGGAACTTAACTAAATGAACTTAAAAAAAAAAGAAAATAATTATTATGACTGAACTGTTCCTGCGTGGAACTGGTGTTGGGTCAGACCCTTGAGTCATGATCTGCCCAAAGTCTCTTCCTACAGATGAACATAAAATAGAAAAAAGAAAATGAAACTCCAGACTCAGTTTAGACAAAAATCATGGTGTGGAGGGTCTGTTGAGTGTTGGGGCAGGTGTGTGTCCTGATGTTTGTGGGGTTCGGCTGGAGACGACGCTGTGTCATTTCCGTCACGTCCACAGTCCTCGTTGAAGATGGGCGCGAGTTTCCCGTGTGTTTTGGAGCGGAGTTTTTCCTCGTGTGAGTGACAGGTGGGGCTCGTGGGGTCGTGGGGTCGTAGGGTCGTGTTTTGGCCCGGTCAGGCCCTTGTCCCAGTCGGGCCTGAGCACAGTTCCGTTCAGCTTTGGGGGTGACCCGTGCCCCTGGTTCTAAAGTCCAAGTGTGAGTGCACCTTGTTGTTCGATAAATTTTTAAACGTTTAACTTGTCATGTTCTGTTTGTGCGCGGTGTTTGGCTGCACTCACTCGTGTGCACGTGTTTCATTTTCCTCGTTCGCATGCTGGAAAATTTGCTCCCAAATGGGCGAAGTGTAGAACTGTAGAACTGTAGAACTGTAGAACTGTAGAACTGTAGAACTGTAGAACTGTAGAACTGTAGAACTGTAGAGCTGTAGAACTGTAGAAGTGTAGAAGTGTAGAACTGTAGAACTGTAGAACTGTAGAAGTGTAGAAGTGTAGAACTGTAGAACTGTAGAACTGTAGAAGTGTAGAACTGTAGAACTGTAGAACTGTAGAACTGTAGAACTGTAGAGCTGTAGAACTGTAGAAGTGTAGAAGTGTAGAACTGTAGAACTGTAGAACTGTAGAACTGTAGAACTGTAGAACTGTAGAAGTGTAGAGCTGTAGAACTGTAGAACTGTAGAACTGTAGAACTGTAGAACTGTAGAACTGTAGAACTGTAGAACTGTAGAACTGTAGAACTGTAGAAGTGTAGAGCTGTAGAACTATAGAACTGTAGAACTGTAGAAGTGTAGAGCTGTAGAAGTGTAGAACTGTAGAACTGTAGAAGTGTAGAGCTGTAGAACTATAGAACTGTAGAACTGTAGAAGTGTAGAACTGTAGAACTGTAGAACTGTAGAACTGTAGAACTGTAGAACTGTAGAGCTGTAGAACTGTAGAACTGTAGAACTGTAGAACTGTAGAAGTGTAGAAGTGTAGAATGTAGAACTGTAGAACTGTAGAACTGTAGAACTGTAGAAGTGTAGCTGTAGATGTAGAACTGTAGAACTGTAGAACTGTAGAACTGTAGAACTGTAGAACTGTAGAACTGTAGAACTGTAGAAGTGTAGAAGTGTAGAGCTGTAGAACTGTAGAACTGTAGAACTGTAGAACTGTAGAAGTGTAGAACTGTAGAACTGTAGAACTGTAGAGCTGTAGAACTGTAGAACTGTAGAACTGTAGAACTGTAGAACTGTAGAACTGTAGAACTGTAGAACTGTAGAACTGTAGAACTGTAGAACTGTAGAACTGTAGAACTGTAGAGCCTGGTGAAAAGAGAAGTACAAATAAATGACATGTTTTGGGGAAAATTATAAAAGTCGTCCCAAAAATATCAAGTTTATTGGGCGTCTCTGAATTCTAAACCATCACATCAGCCATGAAAATATCCATTTCAGTTTATGAGCCAAATGTCCCACTAGACCAGGGGTCGTCCACCCGCGGCTCCAGAGCCACATGCGGCTCTTTAGCTCTCCCCTAGTGGCTCCCTGGAGCTTTGTCAAAAATGAGTGAAAATGGAAAAGGAAAAGGAATGATTTTTTGGTTGTTTTAATCTGGTTTGTTTCGGGGTAAAACCCTCGTTCATCTGCTCATGGATCTGAAACGGAGCCTAAATGACAAAGGAATAAACATTAACCACCTGATTTCAGCGGCTACAGACGGAGTGTGATCTCTGTCACGAGTGTGAGAGGGTCACAGAGGGTTTGTGTAGCATGAATGTTCATTTTATATTTGTAACTGACTTAGTCATTTTAATAGTCGACTTTTATAGCAATATACTGACAGCCCGTGTTGTCTTCATATTAGGCTTATATAAGACTTTTCATATTTTGCGGCTCCAGGCAGGTCTGGTTTTTGTTTTTTTGGACCAGTGTGGCTCTTTCAACATTGTGGGTTGCCGTCCCCTGCACTAGATTCACATCGGATCACAGCAGATATGAGAAACATTTAAGTCAAAACACACAAGTCACACCTGATCTGTCCAGTTTCACGTCACATTTCCGTCTAAACACAAACACTATGATCACACACGAGCACAAACACACACACAGTCTCAGTCCATGAACAGACTGTGGCCTTATTTCACCTGCTCAGACCAGTTCTGTCAGAGTTTTGTGTGAGTTTTGTGAGAATTTTGTGTGATTTTTGTGAGAGTTTTGTGAGTTTTATGAGTTTTGTGAGAATTTTCTGAGTTTTGTGAGAATTTTCTGAGAATTTTGTTAGTTTTGTGAGGGTTTTGTGAGAATTTTGTGAGCATTTTGTGAGAGTTTTGTGAGTTTTTTGAGCACTTAGTCAGCATTTTGTGAGCATTTTTTTGGTTTTGTGAGTTTTTTGTGAGTTTTGTGAATTTTGAGAGTTTTGTGAGAATTTTGTGAGAGTTTTGTGAGTTTTGTGAGAATTTTCTGAGAATTTTGTGAGAGTTATGTGAGCGTTTTGTGAGAGTTTTTGAACATAAACACTGGAGTATCGTCTGTTCAGTCCGGTTCTGTGACGTTTTCGCGTGAACATAAACAGTGGATCAGGTGGAGTTTCCCACGGTCGAACCCGGAGCCTGAAGCTGCATATTTGAGACTTAACTCTGAAGTGGAGCAGCTCTGAAGACAAAGAGACAAAGCACAAAGACGACGTCCTGTAAGCGGATGTCTAGACACTGCACCTGCCCCTGCCCCTGCCCCTGCACCTGCCGGCCCTGCCCCGTCTCTATCTCTGTCGCTCTGTCATCACCTTCAGGACATTAGTGAGTCACAGTCGTAAAGAGATTTATCTAGAACTGATCTGGATACTCCAAAAAACACAAGGTAAAAATCACAATCTGAATCTGAACCTGGACCCAGATCTGAACCAGTTTCACCAAAATATGTCGAGGATTTAGATTTTAGAAAGTTTTCCTGCTCAGTTATAGCAATAAATACAAAAGAGCTTTAATGTTTTTACTGTAATCCTCAGGAACAAAACACAGGACAGAAAAGAGTCCAAAGACGAGACCAGAGACCAGAGACCAAAGACTAGGGACTAGACCAAAAACCAGAGACCAGACCAGAAATCAGAGTCCAAACCAGAGACCATAGACCAGATCAGAGACCAGACCAAAAACCAGAGACCAGAGACAAGACCACAGACCAGACTACAGACCAAACCAAAGACCACACACCAGACCAGAGCAAAGTCTAAACCAAACCAGAGTCCAAACCAGACTAGAGACCAGAGACTAAACCAGACCAGAGCAGAATCTAGACCAGAGACCAGACCAGAGACCAGAGCAGAGTCCAGGGCAGATGGAGCAGATTCATTAGTGGTTGAGTGGCTGCACACAGGCTCCATAATATTGATCCAGAGCAGGACCCACACTTCAGCTCCATCGTTCTCTCTTTCTCTTTATTCTCCTCTCTCTCTCTCTCTCTTTATCTTTCTTTCTTTCTTTCTTTCTGTCTCTTTATCTCCTCTCTCTCTCTGTTTCTGACTAAATCTAAGTCTAATGTAAACATGCAGAGAACGACAAGATTTGATCGACTTTATCCGTGGGATGACGCTACGTTTGATTTTGCCAACTCACTTCCACCACGTTACCTGGACGGATGAAGAATCACTGGACAATATGACACAGAAGTGTTCAGGTCCTGAATTCAATGTGGCGAGACAAGACAAGGATAATTTTACAATAAATTGTAATAAACCCTCGTGTTGGTCGCTGTTGTCGCTCCCTGATGTGCTGCTACTCCACTTTTACCCTCCACTTTTACCCTCCACTTTTACCCTCTGCTTTTACCCTCCACTTTTACCCTCTGCTTTTACTCTCTGCTACAGCTTAAGTTGAGTCAAAGCTTTGACGGATGCACAGTTTTGATCTTGATCGATGTTTCTTCTGCTCAGTAAATAATCCCTGTGAAGTGATGTTATATTTTTGACAATTGAGTTGCGTCTGTGAATTCGTATTCGTACTGAAGAAAGAGAAATCGTACATTTTCTTTTAGTAATTGTAATTCTTGACATTGTGATATTTCAGTTCATATTCTGATGAATAAAATCCACACAACACATTTTATGTGACACTGGACTCACTCCAGAGTTTACAAATATTTATTTTATGCTCAGTTACAGACAAATATGCACTGATTTCTTAGCCAGACTGACGCCACCTAGTGCCTCTGCTCAATTTAATTTCTCTCCAGCGACTAGATCTGGAATCAGAAAACACGAGACGATTTGCAAAAACCCAAGAAATGCAAGTTGGGGCAGCAGCTGTTAGGATTTTGGTTTTGTGTTTTCTCCCTCTTTTGTGTTGCAGGGCTTGAGTGGGGCAGGGGGCGTGGCTTCTCCCAGAGCAGATGAGACACACCTGCAGTTTATTCCTTCATCAGCCTCTGCACTTCGCCCTGGTTTTCTCACCACCGACTCTGCCACATAATTCGTCCTGTTTGGTAGTGCTCTGTCAGGCTCTTGGAAATATTTCCGTTTTGTTTGCTGCTTCGATGTTCTTCTTGGACTTACCTGCTTCTGTTTTTGCCCAGGTGTCTCCGTGGTCGTCTGCCGTAGCCTCTGGAAAAGCCGTCCAGCTCCCTGCCTCTTGTTTGGAAAATAAACTGTTTAAAACTTGACTGAGTCACGGCTCTGCTTTGGGGTCCCTCGTGCCAAACTATAACACCAGCCAATCAGAGAAGAGGATTTAAATCGGAACAAAGAGAAGGTTTGGTGACTTTTATCTCAGGGAAAGACGTTATTGTTCTTCTTCCTACAGGATTTGGGAAAAGCTTAAGATCCCCCTGAGATCCGCTCATCCTTTTGTGTCCTTTTAAAGTGGACATTGAGTTAGTTAACCAGTCCAAGTGATTTGAGATCAACTCTTAAAGGTTGTATGGAGGATTTTTTTTTTTTTTTTTTAGTTTCAAGTGTGAGTGTCAGTGAAAATTTAAAATACCATTACAGAGACGCAGCAGCCTTGTAATTATGATGACACAAAAAAAAAAAAAAAAAAGAATGAAAATCTATCACCTGTGGACGTAGTGAGGCCAGATAAACATCAGCCAATAGAAAACGAGACTACCTCTTTATCTATTGGCTGTTAGGTTGTCAATCAAACTCCCTACATTTTTAATGTAACTGACTCATCGGCGAGCGGGGATCACGTGGTTTATGCAGCGGTTCTTAGAGGCTTTTTCAAACTGTAGCTTCCTCACAATTCAAGTTTGTCGCGACGGCGGACGAGAATCCACGACCAGTTCGCCGCAAAAGAAAGTCCGTTTTTGAGGTCGCTGAAAGAAGAAGAGAAGGGAAAAGGAGCGAAGACAAACTGAGGTGATTCTTGGAGATTCCTTCCAGCGATGGCGCGAATGAAGCAGACGAAGGATCTAAAAACTGAAATGTCACTTCAACAGTAATTCTGGACGCGCACTGGAGGTAAACAAGTGTGATTTCTAGAGTAAAGAGGCGGGAGGAGGTGTCACGCATGAACAACATTTGGAAAAGGAGTGTTGCTGTATTTCTCTTTCCTTAAAAAATCCTCTATACAACATTTAAAGGTGGGACGAGGTTCCTCTGCCTAAACAGGGCTGCGGGATTATAGGCACGATCATGTCCAGGATTTTTATTTTAATGACTCAATAGGAGTTAGTTTGTGGCTGCACTATGTTTAAAAAAAAAAATTAATTAAATAGAAGCTTGTCAGAGACGTTGGCCATCAAAAAAGTTGTTATTGTTCAGTTGTTAACATCACATGGATTTAAAACCAAAATGTCCTCGATGTGCAGATGTTACAGAGGACAGGTTACAAAATTATAAATAAAAATAAAATGAACAAAATTTAAAATGCTAAGGTGTTTATTTACCTCCAAATATTACTGTCTACTACCGTCGAGCGAACGAATCCTAACGCTGCGAGGTCACACGGTTTCTACAAAGTGAAACCGGATGAATAAGGCTTCGGATTTCATTTTCATCCTCCATACAGACCTCAAAAACCAGAGACAAGATCAGAGTCCAGAAACCAGACCACAGACCAGATCAGATACCAAACCAGAGACCAGAGACCAGAGACCAGACCAGAGACCAAACCAGAGTCAAGACCATAGACCAGACTACAAACCAAACTACAGACCAAACCAGAGACCCGAGACCAGAGACCAGACCACCACATCAGACTCCAAAGACCAGACAAGAGTCCTGACCAGGGACAGGACTAGATTCCAAACTGCAAACCAGATGACAGACCAGAGCAGAGTCTAAAACGGACCAGAGTCCAGACCAGACGAGAGACCAGACCAGAGACCAAACCAGAGACCAGACCAGAGACCAGACCAGAGACCAGACCAGAGACCAGACCAGAGACCAGACCAGAGACCAAACCAGAGACCAGACCAGAGACCAAACTACAGACCAGACCAGAGTTTTACAGACGTGATCAGTTTTGTCTTATTTCGTTGATAAATTCTTAATATTTTGGATCGTTTCATTAAATCACTGCTCCTCGGTTCTTGTTGTTCTGCGTCGGGTCTGTGGAGCGGCGTCTCTCGGTGCAGGGTCGGCTCCTCTGCACCTGCCCGTTTCACTTCTGCTCCTCCAAAACCCAATTATCATGGATTTTCAGATTGAATAAAGCACTTCACCGTCGGCTTTATTCTATTCTCACACACGCAGACGTAAAAGCAGAAGTGGAAATGGAATAAAGACGCCAGGTTCTGTGTTTGTGTTCGAGTCCCACGGCAGCGGCTCAGTGTGCGTCTGTGTGGGCAGTTTGCGTGTTCTCCCTGTGTCTCTGTGTCTGAGTTTGGGTTTTTCTAGAACCTAAAACGTGTCCCGCAGGTCGGACGCTCCAGATGAACCGACAAGATAAAAACGACTTAAAACGGGAAAAGAACTGAAGCCTGAAACAGAAGAAACAACAGAGGGCGCTGTCGAGTCCCACAGATAAAACATACATGAGATAGACCCAAACCAGGACTAAACCAGGACCAAACCAGGACCAAACCAGGACCAAACGAGGTCGAAACAAGGATTAAACCAGGACTAAACCCAAACTTAAACCAGGACTAAACCAGGACCAAACCAGGACCAAACCAGGACCAAACCAGGACCAAACCAGGACGAAACAAGGATTAAACCAGGACCAAACCAGGTCTAAACCAGGACCAAACCAGGACAAAACCCAAACTTAAACCAGGACCAAACCAGGACCAAACCAGGTCTAAACCAGGACCAAACCAGGTCTAAACCAGGACTAAACCAGGACCAAACCAGGTCTAAACCAGGACCAAACCAGGTCTAAACCAGGACTAAACCAGGACAAAACCCAAACTTAAACCAGGTCTAAACCAGGTCTAAACCAGGTCTAAACCAGGACCAAACCAGGACCAAACCAGGACCAAACCAGGATGAAACAAGGACTAAACCAGGACTAAACCCAAACATAAACCAGGTCTAAACTAAGAAGACTAAACTTAAGGACTAAAAGACTACACAGGAGGAAAGCAGGATTAAACTTGGACTAAACTAGAACTAAACCAAGTCTAAACCAGGACTAAACCAGGACTAAACCAGGTCTAAACCAGGACTAAACCAGGACAAAACCCAAACTTAAACCAGGACTAAACCAGGACTAAACCAGGATTAAACCAGGGCTAAACCAGGACTAAACCAGGACAAAACCCAAACTTAAACCAGGACTAAACCAGGTCTAAACCAGGACTAAACCAGGTCTAAACCAGGACTAAACCAGGACAAAACCCAAACTTAAACCAGGACTAAACCAGGACTAAACCAGGACTAAACCAGGACTAAACCAGGATTAAACCAGGACTAAACCCAATTTAAACCAGGTCAAAATCAGGCGGACTAAACCTAAGGACTAAAAGATTACACAGGAGTAACCTAACCCTAAACCAAAATTAAACCAGGACTAAACCAGGTCTAAACCAGGACTAAACCCAAACTGAAATAAGGTCAAAACCAAGAGGACTAAACCTAAGGACCCAAGTCTAAAATACACCGCAGGACAAAACCAGGACTAAACTTAAACTGGACTAAGCCAGGTCAAAACCTGGTCTAAACCAGGACTAAACCTAAGGACTCAATACGACTAAAAGACTACACAGGACTAAACCAGGACTAAACTAAACCAGGTCAAAATCAGGTGGAAAACCAAATAGGAGGACTAAACCTAAGGACTAAAAGACTACACAGGGGTAAAGTAGGACTAAACCTGGACTAAACCAGTTCTAAACGAGACTAAACCTGGACTAATCCCAAATTTACAGGTCAAAACCAAGAGGACTAAACCTAAGGACCCAAGTCGAAAATACAACACAGGACAAAACCAGGACTAAACTAAAACTGGACTGAACCTGGTCTAAACCAGAACTAAACCAGGACAAAACCCAAACTTAAACCAGAACTAAACCAGGACTAAACCAGGACTAAACCAGGTCCAATCCAGGACAAAACCAGGACTAAAGTAAAACTGGTCTGAACCTGGTCTAAACCAGAACTAAACCAGGACAAAACCAGGACTAAACCAGAACTAAACCAGGACTAAACCAGGACTAATCCAGACTCTGTTGTTCTGTTGGTGATTCACGGTGGAACAGTGTGTATCAATATTTCATAAAGAACTGCAGAGGAAGAGGAGGAGGAGGAAAAGTGCAGTGGAGGAGAGGAAGAGGAGATAAGAGGATGATGAAGAGGAGGAGGAGGAGGAGAGGAAGATGACGCACACAGAGGAAAAAGACAGAAAAATGAACGAGTGCAGAGGAGGAGGGGGGAAAGGAGAAGGAGGAGAGGAGGAAGATGAGAAGAGGATGAAGAGGAGGAAAGGCAGAAAAGAGGAAGAGGAGGAGAAGGAGGACTGCAGAGGAGGAGGAGAGGAGGAGGAAGGAGGAGGAGGATGAGGAAGAGAGGAGGATGAAGAGGAGGAAAGGCAGAAAAGAGGAAGAGGAGGAGAAGGAGGACTGCAGAGGAGGAGGATGAAGAGGAGGAGAGGAGGAGGAGGAGGAGAAGAGAGCAGAAAAGAGGAAGAGGAGGAGGAGGAGGAAGAGGAGTGATGGACGGCTCGGCTCTGTCGTCTTCTTATCTCTCCTAACACAATTACCCATCAGCCCCTGCAGCTCAGACACTAATCCCATCAACTCTGACTGGAGAGAGAGAACATGCACATAGAACACAGAGAGAACATGCACACAGAACACAGAGAGAACATGCACACAGAACACAGAGAGAACATGCACACAGAACACAGAGAGAACATGCACATAGAACACAGAGAGAACATGCACACAGAACACAGAGAGAACACAGAGAGAACATGCACACAGAACACAGAGAGAACATGCACATAGAACACAGAGAGAACATGCACACAGAACACAGAGAGAACATGCACATAGAACACAGAACACAGAGAGAACATGCACACAGAACACAGAGAGAACATGCACACAGAACACAGAGAGAACATGCACACAGAACACAGAGAGAACATGCACATAGAACACAGAGAGAACATGCACACAGAACACAGAGAGAA
Source organism: Boleophthalmus pectinirostris (assembly GCF_026225935.1). Classification (NCBI taxonomy): domain Eukaryota; kingdom Metazoa; phylum Chordata; class Actinopteri; order Gobiiformes; family Gobiidae; genus Boleophthalmus; species Boleophthalmus pectinirostris. The sequence goes on from NW_026571447.1 coordinate 40,926,410, forward strand.
CATGCACACACAGAACACAGAGAGAACATGCACATAGAACACAGAGAGAACATGCACACAGAACACAGAGAGAACATGCACACAGAACACACAGAACAGACACAGAACACAGAGAGACACAGAGAGAGAACATGCACACAGAACACAGAGAGAACATGCACACAGAACACAGAGAGAACACAGAGAGAACATGCACATAGAACACAGAGAGAACATGCACACAGCAATAGCAAAAAGTGTTGTGTTAAAATCGACTCTGACAGAATCAAGTTTCACATTTTCTCAGAGTTTATCTGTTCTAGAGTTAATTTAACTTTTTTGGAAATGTTCATTATGTCCCCGTTCACACTAGTGTGTATGTGAGTGGTGTTGTTGTGTGTACAGTGTTCGTTCACACTAGTGTGTATGTGAGTGGTGTTGTTGTGTGTACAGGGTTCGTTCACATTAATCTGATGTTAAACGTCTCCAGAGTCTGAACGATCTGGAGCCTCCAGCTCCACGAGTTCATGTTGGTGCAGATGTGACGGGGACTGTTTATGTGTCCATTCACATAAACGTGTGTCTGTGTGTACCACCTGCACATGTATAATGTGTGAAAAGTTTCACATGAACCAACAACACGACAGAAACACAGAACAGACTGAACATCAGCAGAACACCCCTCTGTCACACAGAGAGAACACCCCTCTGTCACAGAGAGAACACCCCTCTGTCACAGAGAGAACACCCCTCTGTCACACAGAGAGAACACCCCTCTGTCACAGAGAGAACACCCCTCTGTCACAGAGAGAACACCCCTCTGTCACAGAGAGAACACCCCTCTGTCACACAGAGAGAACACCCCTCTGTCACAGAGAGAACAGAGAGAACACCCCTCTGTCACACAGAGAGAACACCCCTCTGTC
>NW_026571447.1:40932314-40949814 GCF_026225935.1 Boleophthalmus pectinirostris
GGGATCACGTGGTTTACGCAGCGGTTCTTAGAGGCTTTTTCGAACTGTCGCTTCCTCGCATTTCGCACAAAGTTTGTCGCGACGGCGGACGAGAATCCACGACCGGTTCGCCGCAAAAGAAAGTCAGTTTTTGAGGTCGCTGAAAGAAGAAGAGAAGAAGGAGAAAAGGAGCGAAGACAAACTGAGGTGATTCTTGGAGATCTCGTCCAGCGATGGCGCGACCGAAGCAGACGAAGGGTCTAAAAACTGATGCGTCGGTCGCTGAATTACTTCTAGACAGGAAACTTCAACAGTGATTCTGAACGCGCACAAGGACTGTCGCTGTATTTCTCTTCCCTTAAAAAAATCCTCTATACAACCTTTAACTACAAAAAGTCCAGTTCCATTGGCAGATCATTTTACTCTTCAAGTGAAATTTACTCAAATCATGATCAAATTTTATTAATTCAAGTCGTCTTAATTTAACCAGATTTTGTGGAGCGAACTGTGAAACAATAACATCTCCATGGAGAAACACATTTGACGGAGCCTCTACTAGAAAAGTTACACAGTGCACCTTTAAATAGAGCTGCTTAATGTCACACTGTGGAACATTCCAGGCAGAGCAGTGACATCTCCATAGAAACGAGAAGATGACGGACCCCAAACTGGAAATGTACACACTTTAATCTCTAAAGATCTTTGAGGATTATCTTCATTTTCTGGTTCTGTTGAGAGTAAAGACGTCGCAAAAGTGTAAACCGTAATTTTCTCAAGGAAACTCCGAGACTGAAGTCTGAACGAAGCGTCTGAACGAAGCGTCTGACTTGTAATTTTGCTTTTCAAAGGGGAAAAAATGTTAAATAACGCACAAAAACTGGTATTTTCAAAGGACGGACCCAAAAATGAGACAAACGAAATCTGATCTGAAGGAGCTGCAAGAAACACAAACGTTCAAATCTGTTCAGATCATCACAAAACGCTTCAGTCCCTCAGAGTAAACACAGACTCTCTGAAGTACACGCAGTAAATATTAGTACTATCAGTAAATATTAGTACTATCACTGCGCTCAAAGCTGCACGTGGCTCACAGATGTTGTGGCGTGAGCTGCGGCGCCCTCTGCTGGAAAACCTGAACTCAAACATCCACAGAAAACCTCAGGATCAAAGAAACACGACACAAGTTTGACCAGTTTATCTGTAACTTTCACGTGTAAAAATGTGGAATTCGTTTTGTGTTTCTCCTCCTCGTCTCTGATCGGATTAAGATCGGACTTCTGGGGTGATCAGATTACACCAAACCCAAACTTAAACCAGGTCAAAACCAGGACTAAACCAGGTCAAAAACAGGACTAAACAAGGACTAAACCAGGACTAAACCAGGTCTAAACCAGGACTAAACCTAAGGACTCAGACTAAAAGACGACACAGGAGTAAAAACAGGACTAAACAAGAACTAAACCAGGTCAAAACCAGGACTAAACAAGGACTCTGAACTAAATCAGGATTAAACCATTATTAAACCAGGACTAAACCAAGTCTAGACTATAACTACACCAGGACTAAATCAAGACTAAAACAGGACTAAAACCAGGTCTAAACCAGGACTAAAACCAGGTTTAAATCAAGTCTAAACCAGGACTTAAAACCAGGTCTAATCCAGGTCTAAACCAGGTCTTAAAGTAGGTCTAGACCAGATCTAAAACAGGACTAAAACCAGGTCTAAACCAGGCCTAAAACAGGAATAAAACAGGACTAAAACCAGGTCTAAAACAGGACTAAAACCAGGTCTAAAACCAGGTCTAAACCGGGACTAAAACCAGGTCTAAACCAGGTTTAAAACAAGGTCTAAACCAGGTCTAAAACAGGAATAAAACAGGACTAAAACCAGGTCTAAAACAGGACTAAAACAGCACTAAAACCAGGTCTAAAACCAGGTCTAAACCAGGACTAAACCAGGATTTACTTAAGTCTAACCTAGGATCTATAAAACAGAGTCTAAACAAGACTAAAACTAGGACTAAAACCAGGTCTAAAGCAGGACTAAAACCAGGTCTAATCCAGGTCTAAACCAGGTCTTAAACTAGGTCTAGACCAGATCTAAAACAGGACTAAAACCAGGTCAAAAACAGGACTAAAACAGGTCTAAAACAGGACTAAAACCAGGTCTAAAACCAGGTCTAAACTGGGACTAAAATCAGGTCTAAACCAGGTTTAAAACAGGACTAAAACCAGGTCTAAACCAGGTCTAAACCAGGACTAAACCAGGTCTAAACCAGGTCTAAAACAGGACTAAAACCAGGTCTAAACCAGGTCTAAAACAGGACTAAAACCAGGTCTAAACCAGGACTAAACCAGGTCTAAACCAGGTCTAAACCAGGACTAAACCAGGTCTAAACCAGGTCTAAAACCAGGACTAAACCAGGTCTAAAACAGGACTAAAACCAGGTCTAAAACCAGGTCTAAACCAGGACTAAAACCAGGTCTAAACCAGGTTTAAAACCAGGTCTAAACCAGGATTTACCCAAGACTATCCTGGGATCTGTAGTTCTATTCTCTGACACTGTGAGTCATGATGTTTTAATTGTGACATTTTAAATCACGACATTGATTTAAAACCACTTCATAAAAGAAATAAATGAGCTGACGTCACCGTGAGATTTTCTGTTCGACGGTTTTCTTTTTTTTTTCTTTTTTCTTTTCTGGTGAGTCACTAACACCTGAGATTCAGTTTGACTCCCACAGTGTCAAAACAAAACCTTAAACACAACGTCCTGGACGTCTGGAGACTCATGTCCTCATCCTGACACTGATGAAGCTCCGTGTTTGAGGAGCTGACGTCCCCGAGGAGCCGAGGGGAGCGTGAGAAAGACGAGAAGAAGGAGGAGAAAGAGAGAGAGAAGATAGACTGAAGAGTAATAGAGGAGAAGAGGAAGTGTCTGGTCCTCGGCTCCTCCGGTTCATTACACTTTCACTATAAATCACTTGTTTTATGATTCTGGGTCGAGATTAGAATCTGCTGTAAATGTGCTTTCGGTTTAAGGGACTTTAAAGTTTCTGGGACTTCACTTCTTCCTGTTTTGAAGCACTTTTTTTTTTTTTTTGAGGACTTTGACCATTAGAAACAGTATTTAAATGTTTAAGTTTCATAATAACCACCTAGAATCAACCCGCCGACTCTTCATTAATATTTATGAGGGAAACAGGGTCAGATTTTTGACATTCAAATGTCTCTTATTCAGAAACTAGAGGAACTATTGAAATAACTATGGCAGGAGAGTCAAACTCATTTTGTTCCGGGGGTCGTGTCCAACCGACTTTGATCTCAAAGTGTCCGGATCAGAAAACTCATGTCATATAAACCCCAAAAATAACAAGTAAGTTCAAATATTTGTGCAGAGAAACACAAATCTATTACAGAAATCTTTTTTTAATTGATGAACTCTTTCTTTTACAAAATATTATAATATTATGAACAACCTGAAACTTTAAGAAAAATACAATTTCAACACAAAGTTTGAACATGAACTTGTCTGTAAACAGGAATAAGTCCATTTTTGTTGTAAAATCCTGCACTCGGCTCCACTTTTCTCATGTTGGACATTTTTCTGATGAGGGTGTCACGGTCAACAGTCAAAACGATCGTCCTTTAAGACGTTTGGAAAGAGACAAGTCTTCATTTGTGCTGCTCTGGTGGGAGGGGCCACGTACAGAGACGCTGGAGACGCTGCTGTGATAAACACCACACAGAAAATTAACACCATTTTAATAGAAAATATCATTAAAATATTTTAGTAGAAAATCAGCCGAGGGCCAGATTAAAGGTCTTGGAGGGCCGAATCTGGCCCCCGGGCCGTATGTTTGACACCTGTGAAGTAAAGTATCAGAATGTAGGAAAGAGTTACACTCCAACAGGGTCAAGTTAAACCTGTGAGATTCTTTCAAGTTGTTGACAAAAAATTTAAAAACTCATGTTGGTAACGGAGGGAATGAAATATGCAGCACTTTTTGGTCAATAAATCCAAACAGTGATAACTCTTGGTTCTCACTTCCATATCCTTAACAAACTGGTTTGAATATTTGCTTCATATAGTTTTCTACCATATGGTACAAGATTAGGTTGAAAAACCTCTGACTTTTTGACTCATGAGATTTTTTATTAAGAAAGTTCATGGTAACGGAGGGAAAAGTAACGGAGGGAAAATTGTACAAACAAGTAGAAGGTGCAGGATTTTACATCATTTGTCGCTTTTTTCTTCTGAAAACTTTAATATTACTTCAAAATGAAAGGAAACTATTTCTATAAAATATGTCAGTCCTTCCAAGAAAATTTTTATCATTTTAAATACTTTTTTTTTTTTTAAATCCTGTCCCTTCATCAACAGTTTCAAAGATGGAATAAACACAAGATATGATGAAATACAAACATTTATTTACATGATTTTTGGGTCTTTGAAATTTGGGAAATAATTTTTGTTCCATGTTTCATTCATGGTCTGTTTAAAACGTATGGAACTTTAGAACCAAAAATGGTCCAGAAAAAAGGTCAACAGTTTGATAAACTCGAGTACATATGTATCTGTTCAATACACTTTTATATCAGATGAATTAACTTGAATTTTTGACCTTGTTGTTTACTTCTGGAAACATCCAAACCATGAAAAAAAGTGCGATTTATAGTCCAAAAAATCTGGTTACTCTCCTTGGTCGTGTGGACTTGAGCTCCATCTGTGCCGGAGTCTGAAACGTGCCCCAGGCTCGGTTCATCTGCTCTGCTGTGGAGCTTCTCGGAGCCCGGGAACAGAACCATGGGGCTGATTATACATTTACTGGATTTAATTTTCTTTGGTCACGTCACAAGGTTCAGGGACAAATGCAAATTATTCCTGTGAATCTGTAGGAGAAAAATCTATATGTTTTTACATAAATTACCTCCTGGTGCCTGGACACTCGCTCCTCCACACGACTCAGCAGCCAGCAGCACTGCTCTGACAAGTCCAGACTGATGTGTTTGAAAATAAAAATCCAGAGAACTTTAAGTCTGGTCTCCACACCGTCCATCGACACGATTGTCCAATCTGATTTGTTTATTTCAGTGACACGTGAGAAACGAAGGAGCTCATTGGTCACCATCATTTACAAACAAAATCACATTTCTCACCTCAGATCAACATTTTAGAGCTTCAGAACGATACCGGTTCCTGCACCAGTTTCTCTGGGAACCAAAGTTGTTACCGGTGAACGAGACGAGTTCAAACTGTTTAAGTGAACTCACGATGCATCATCGACAGAGGAACAAGACCACACGAAAACAGAAAATAACAATCATGCATCATATTATTGACACTAGTGAGGCTTTGTACTCACACAAATCATTATTTATCTGCACCGAGCTCTGCTGAAACATCTGCTGTGGACAAACATCTGCTGTGGACAAACATCTGCTGTGGACAAACATCTGCTGTGGACAAACATCTGCTGTGGACAAACATCTGCTGTGGACAAACATCTGCTGTGTAGAAGCAGCGACGCCCAATCCAAAGATGGAACCTCACTGGGGAACATGGACACAGCAAATATTTGTTCTCGTCTGACCACGGCTCAATCTTCTGTCTCTTGTTTCTCCTCCATGTTCCTCACACAGGTTTTATTTGTTTATTTTTCCGTGTGTCACTCGATGAACCTGCTCACGTCCACTGGGTCGTCACAGTTCACTTAGAAAGAACAAGTTTTGGTGTGAACATGTGAGTCGGTTCGAGATCAGGTGCAGGAACCAGCACGGTTCTGACGGCCTGAAAACAAAATGATGTTAAATTATTGTGTTTGTTGTGCAAACCGACCATGAGACTCACTGACGGACAGAGGACGAGGGACGGGGACGAAGAATGTACAAAAAACATCAATAAAATATTTAATCATACAAAAAATGTCTAGTGGCTCCATCCACAACATCTCCATCCCCCCTCACAGGAGCTTAACCACTCTGCCACCATGCCCCTTTAATGACATGACTGACCACAGTGTATGGTGAGAAGCTGTGAGGAGCACAATGAGGAGCTGTGAGGAGCAAAGCTGTGAGGAGCACAGTGAGGAGCACGGTGAGGAGCTGTGAGGAGCACGGTGAGGAGCTGTGAGGAGCACGGTGAGGAGCTGTGAGGAGCACGGTGAGGAGCGGTGAGGAGCACGGTGAGGAGCACGGTGAGGAGCACTGAGGAGCACGGTGAGGAGCACGGTGAGGAGCTGTGAGGAGCACAATGAGGAGCACAGTGAGGAGCTGTGAGGAGCACGGTGAGGAGCGGTGAGGAGTGCTGAGGAGCACACGTGAGGAGCACGGTGAGGAGCACGGTGAGGAGCTGTGAGGAGCTGTGAGGAGCACGGTGAGGAGCACGGTGAGGAGCACGGTGAGGAGCACGTGAGGAGCACGGTGAGGAGCACGGTGAGGAGCTGTGAGGAGCACGGTGAGGAGCACGGTGAGGAGGTGAGGAGCTGTGAGGAGCTCGGTGAGGAGCTGTGAGGAGCTGTGAGGAGCTGTGAGGAGCACGGTGAGGAGCTGTGAGGAGCACGGTGAGGAGCACGGTGAGGAGCTGTGAGGAGCACTGTGAGGAGCACTTTGGGGAGGGGGCTGCAGAGGTCAGTGTGTGGGAGAAGGTCAGATCAGATCAATAAGAGGCTTCAGATGGAGCTGTGATACTATTGATCCACTGACGCACCGACGAGCTCTGGTCCCACTGGAGTTTTACACTGGTAACTATGGCAACAGTCGGGTTAAGGAACATTTTATTGTCCCTGTAGGAAGATCTGACTCTGTATTTGACCAGATTTTCAAAATGAGACACTCGGGTTTAGATGTTTGGTATAAATAAAATAATAAAAGCGCGTGGAACATTGTGCAGTCTCGTGTCAGTCATGATCTGAGGAGCTTCTGTCGCTGCATTTTTTTGCTTTATGTTCATTCACAAACGCGGTTTTCTGTATTTTGGCAAAACAAATGACAATTTATACTCTTGTTTTACTGTCGGTGGGATCAGATTAGCCAAAAATAGTTAAAGTCCTGTTTTAGTCCTGATGTAGTCCTGGTTTAGTCTTAGTGTAGTTCTGGTTTAGATCAAATTAAGATCAAGCAGGATCTCGATCCCTAAACTACTCCACTACCTTGAACGCGGCAGTGAGAATTGTTTTATTGTCATTTTGATTTATTAAGTTGTGTTTGTGTAGAGAAAGAGTCTTTTAAAAACTTAGAACTTCCTGAGCTACTTAATGAGTGTGTTTACATGCACATCAATAACCCGGTTATTCGCCATATCCAGGTTCTGTCAGTGTTCGTGTTACTGTGTTTACATGTTCACTGAGAAACAGAGACACTCATATCCACGTGTACATGATCAAATGGAGTGTCCCGGTTTCTTGACATAATCTTACAAATGCGCAGGCGCAAAAATTAACTTAAATCAATTTCATAAACCAGGAAAAATACAAACCGTGAGCTCCTTTAGCATAAGAAGCTAAGGAGCTACGAGATCTCCCACAATCCACTGTGCAGATTCTTCATTCAAATCTTCTGCATAAATAAACTCAACTTTACAACATATAAACCATAAACACTATAGACACATCAGCCCGTTTGATCAGATCATTCAGCTCTGATCACATTTGTTTATGTTTTACAGAAACGAAACTTAAGACCGTTTGGCTAATTAGCATAAACTGTTAGCGGCGATAAAAACAACTCGCTCCTTGTGCCGCTGATGTGATCAGTTTCTTTTGGACTAAATGACACGACTCTGTGGATTATGTGAGTTATTTCTGTGACAGAAGAGGTGCTGATGATGGTGAGTCTGTTCTGTGTGTGTGTTGTACAGGAGATAGTTCATGTTTTAGCTTTTCAGCGTCACACGAGTGCAGATTGTAGAAAATGTGCAGGTTTAGCGCAGCTCTTGCACATTTTACAGTTATTTCACTCGTTTGGTCACTTTATTTATGTTGGTCAATTTATTTATGTCGCTACTGTTGTGGTGAAAGGCTGGAAAGTGTCTTTTGGACACATGTGACTCAACTTTATGTTGCAGTAACCGGGATACTGCGTTTACATGCCACAAGTATCCCGGTTACTATCGGAATAAACCTGCTACAGTAACTCGGTTTCTAATAACCGGGTTACTGAAACCGGGTTACTGCATTTACATGCACCATCAAGAAACCGGGACACTCAAAAAACCCGATCATAACCGGGTTATTGATGTGCATGTAAACACACTCAATGTTAATGTCCTGCTATTATAACGGCAAAGGAGGAATTCAATTTGTCAACTGGACAAACGTTTATGTAGGTCAAAACCGGTGGATTCTACCTGAACGACCGAGGGATTTTACACACATCTGTTAGCTAACATTAGCTAACGGTGACTCAATTCTGGCAGTTTGACTTTAACAAGCTCATAAAAAAAAAAAAAGTTTTGTCAAATGTACTGTGAGTCTTAAGTTGAAGTTTTTAGAAGATACTTTCTCTACACATACACAACTTTACACGAAAAGACTATTGTCCCCGTTTACTGTGCGTGAACCAGCCCAAGTTTGTGTTTTGGAACCTGGATTTGATTGACCGTTGAACTTTCTCGAGGTGGACGTCGGTTTTCCTGGACTCCTGAGCAGTGTTGTCAGGTTGGGTTTCTTCTGACTAATTCGGGCAGGGAGGGAAGTCTTGGGCGGGCAGATAATATTTGGGATCCTTTCAAGAAGTTTGGTGTGAGAACAAAAATCACCCAATCATACATTTCATTCAATAAATAAATCAAATAAATGTTCCAATTTAAAGCTATAACAGCGATCACGCCCGGCGGCAGACGCGGCCACGGGAAAACGCTGTTGGACCAAAGGTTTAGTTTTACAGAACTTGTTTTCTCAATCCTGGCAAAGTCTCAAAACAAAACAAAACAATAGATTACTTTGCAACATGTTCATTCAGATATTCAGCTAAATGTCTTTTTTTTCTGTGATGTTTTCTCAATCCTGGCAATGTTTTTAAAAAGCCCAACAATGGATTAGTTACGTTTATTGAAAGATTAAAGATTTTCTGTGACGAAATGTCGGACATTTTTTTTGCTGCTGGTTTTTGGGCAGAAATCACTAAAACCAATTTGGCAACTCTGGTCCCGAGCACAAGAGAACGCAGCATTAAAAGCCGCCCAGTTTCACAAAACACTTCCTCCTCCTCCTCCTCCGTCGCTCTTCACTCGAGCTGCAGATGGATGATCTGGAGAGGAGATCGTTACTGAAGCGTGGATATGGAGATCAGTGCGTTTGACATTTGACACAAGCACTTAGCTCAGAGCGATTATTGAACAGCGTTTCTAAAGAGAAGGAGACGGAGCTTTTAGATTTAGATTTTATTTGCACATATTGTAAAAACATTTCAATCTGGTAGAAACAAAAAATAATAAAAATGACTGTGCTGAAGAGAATGAGAAGAGCAAACATGATTTTAGCACAACGGTCTTGAACTCTAGAGGCGACTGCTCTGTGCCGTTTAGGAAAAGTATTTTTGGACAGATTCTTTTGTTTATCGAGCAGCACAAACATGGAACACGGTCACTGCTCATATACGAGAACTTTCAACACTGGCAGCGTTTTCTAAAGCTTTAAAACAGTGGTTGTTCAATGACCAAATATACGGAAGCCGAGAGGGTCACAACAAACGCAAACGCCACAACAAATGCAAATGCGACAACACAACAAAAAGCCACAACACACCAAACAAAGCCACAACGGAAATTACCGCGGGACTCTATTTTAATGCAAACGCCGCAACAAGTACAAATGCCACAACGCTAACGCAAATGCAACAACACATCAAAAAGCCACAACGGAAGTGACCGCGGGACTTTATTTTCCGACGGACCGATCAAGCGGCAAGTGAAGAAGAAGAACTACAACGTGAAAAGTAAAGGAACGGAGAAGTTGGAAACGTAAGTAAAGAAATTTATTGTTTTATCATTACTCGTTTCACGTTGTAGTTCTTCTTCTTCACTTGCAGCTTGATCGGTCCATCAGAAAATAGAGTCCCACGGTCACTTCCGTTGTGGCTTTTTAATGTGTTGTGGCTTTTTAATGTGTTGTGGCGTTTGTATTTGTTGTGGCGTTTGTATTAAAATAGAGTCCCGCCGTCATTTCCGTTGTTGCTTTTTTGGTTTGTTGTGGCTTTTTGTTGTGTTGTCACATTTGTATTTGTTGCGGCGTTTGCGTTTGTTGTGGCCCCTCTCGGCTTCCGTACACTTGGACCCACGAGGATCTCAGATATGACGTCACATCCACACTTCAAGAGTTTTATTATGTTTCGTGTGTCCGACTTGGAGAAAAACGTGGACTTGTTGTTGTTTATCTTCTGTTAGTGACTCCAGGGACGTTTGGCGACACCCGTTTAATGTGGGAGTATTAGGATTACAGCCAAACAAACAACATTTCTATGGCCAAATAAGAGTCAGGTTTGTGGAGATGCAAGCCCACTCACAGTAAGGACACACAGTTTTGTTTTGTTTTTCAGAAAAACAACAACATACAAACATTACAGATTGTGTTTTTAAAGCTTTTTAGCATTTTTCAAAATTTATTTTCAAATAAATTCTCACCAGGCGAGAAAATTGATTTTTGGGTCCGACTGACCCGCCCCAAGAGAGCGACAAGGAAAAAAATGTTTTCTTCAGGTCAGTGTGACCCCGAGGAGAGCGAGGGCAGGAGTCTCCACCCTCAAGTCGCTCGCCGAGGGATTTTGGAATTACATGTATTGTGCAGAATAACAAAGCATCGATGAATTACATGCCCATTATGATTGTAACATCTTGAAACCTTTAATACTAACTAATAAACGGACAATGGTTTATGTTTTATAGCCATTTAACTGAACCCAAAGACTCGCCCTCTTTCTAACAATCGTCTCAATTTCTTGCGGCCGCTAAAATGTCGAGCTCGACCGTGTTTTTGTTTTGTAAAGCAGCTCACCGGAGGAACAAGGCTGGAGACTCCTGATTTAGAGCCTTAGCTACAAAAGTGCAAAATATGAAGTCTGTAAGTAAAACTAAAAATACTCTTATTGCCTCAAAACAAAACAAAACAAAAGCACTTTTCTGGTGTCAGGTCCAGGACACAGAGCCACATCACTTCTGCATTATCATGGGGTTTATTACATTTGGATTTGTACATTTGGACTCAAATAAACCTGAAAATAAAAATAGCAAGAGATGTGAAACTGCACACACCAAGATGTGTAATTTTCCATTAATTTTTTCGAAATAACTGCACTTAGAGCGACTTTTTCAATTGTTCTGAACACAGACGCTCAGAACATCGACCGTTTTGACTCACTACACTCTTTGGCAAAGTTTGTCCCAATCAAAATGGAAACTGGATCATAAACCAGCCTGAAGCAATGAGCTGTTCAGAGCAGGTGTGGGTGGAGCTGGAGATGTGGCAGAGCTCAGATTCTCTACTTTGAAAAAAAAAATAAACAAAAAAAACATTTGGACAGTAGAAATAAACTGGGAAAAGTGATGTACATTTACTGGCAAAATGTTGGTTATATTCAACCTCTGGCACTAGCTTGTTTTTATTTTTACAGTGGTCCCTAAAAATAACCCACGATAGGTGAAATCTGCGAAGTATCAACTTTATATTTTACAATTATTCTATCTGTTTTAAGTCTGTAAAACCCCTCAGCACAAACTTTATACACTTTTCTCACACTTAAAACTTATTGCTGCTGTCGTCCTTTTGTTATTTTCCTCCTTCTTCATGTAACGAACCGAAGATTAATTTATTCCGTGATGAAGCCCAACAGTGCAGAGTCCTGCACAGGTCCATTTTTGGAGACTCGCACCCGAGCAGGACAGTACAGGACCGCACCCGCCCATTAACCCGAGATTATATCAAACTTTTGCACTGCATATGCCACGGACTGAACCAAGACTGAACCAGGACTAACCTAGAACTAATCTAGGACTGATTCCAGGACTGAAGAGGAGGACTAAACCAGGAGTAAACCAGGACTAAACCAGAACTGAAACAGGACTCAGTGTCGGGACGGACTCGGAGGTGACCGTAGGAGAAAGGACCGGCTCAGCTCTGCACCTCGGGAAGGTAAACACGGCCGTTCGCCCGATCTTAAGTCCTGGTTTCAGGAACTTTTTGCAAGTACTCGACCTGGTGCAGGACTCTTCTACAGCCGTGTAACTTCTCTCTTCCTTCAGCGTGTTCAGAAGTCCAACTTTTTGTGCGATGGTTTGCATCTTCCTCTTCCTTTTGGGAGCGAGCGCAGGAGACTTTGTTGGTGTAGAAAGTTTTGTCGACATTGTGGTTTTTGTCGGGTAGAAAACTTGCAAATATACAGCACTTCAGAATCACACTGATACAGATCCAACATTTAAGTACATTTGTCTGAACACATTCTGTACTGTATAGGAGACAGGAGTCCCTTAGCCAATCAGGACACAGCGAGAGGAACGCAGTACGTGTTCATACACTGTAAAAAAAAAAAAAACGTGATATAGCGAGGGACGACTAGTACAGCATTTTCCGTTTTCCAGCTAAACTGTTCACATGAGTCTGGATCCATCTTTCTGCAGTTGGGTGTTCCTCCCTGTGACCTGGAAACATCTGCACGCAAGGAGAGTCACCACGGGAAGAAAAAGTGATGTGCTCAGTGTGCGAGTTGTTTCCTGCAGTGGATTTCACAGCTTTTATTACATGAGGAAAGTTTGTTTATGTGACGAGATCTTCCTTGCTCTTCACAGGTTTGGTTTCACAGGAGCAGCATGAGCTCTAGAACAAAAACAAAAGCATCTACAGGGTCACCGCGGGGTCTTAAAAGTCTTTAAAAGTCTTAAATTATGTTGTCCAAGTCTTATTTTTTTCACAAAGTCTTAAATTTCATTCACCTATTTTTTGTAAACTTGTTTGTGACGTCGGCAGCGATGAGTAAACGATCAGTCGCGTGGAGGAAGACGTTGGATGGTCTGAACCGATGTGAAGTTTCAGTTCCTCGACATCTCCTCTAAGGTTTTTAAAAGGCTGAGTTTTGTAACTTTATACTCACGTTCTATTAAATATTTTCTGAATCTGGGGCAAAAATTCAACCGTAGAAATAGTTCCACACTTTAAAATGGAGCCCCACGGCCACGAACAGAATCCAATTTGTTTTGGACTGGAGGCGACTGGACTCCGTCTCAGAAAGGGTCTCTCCACAGCTATTTCCGATGTCAGAATTAAAATAACAAAAAAAAAGTTAAAGTTCATTAGTTACACGTGCAGTTTGTTGACCTCGGTTTCTGTTTTTGAGTTTGGTTCCTTTAACAGGTTTGAAACGATGTGAAGTTTCAGTTCCTCGACATCTCCTGTAAGGTTTTTAAAAGGCTGAGTTTTGTAACTTTATACCGTATTTTCCGCACTGGATTATAAATCGCACTGTCATTAAATGGTCTATTTTTGAACTTTTTTCACAAATAAACCTCGTGGGACTTTAAATGAAACCCAACAGTGTGATGGGTGAGTGGTTTTGTTTGTTTGTTCGTTCACGGTGACTCTGGGCTTTGTTCAGTTGTGGCGTGTAGGGAGGGTGTGTCTGGGACCAGTGGATTGTCGGCGTGTTCGCAGTGACTCAGTTGTTCAGTCGTGTCTAGAAGCGGCACGTTGCACTCGTCGCTTTTTCGGTTCGTTCCTCCGTTCCGTTCCTCGTCGGCGTGGAGTGATGAGTGTGTCTGTGTGTCTGTGGGTGTGTTTGTTGTGCGGTCGCTGTCTGCTCCGTGTGTGTTTGTGTATTTATAGTTTACAGAAGTCGTACTGGGACACCCGAGTGGATTCGTGTATGGGGCGCTCTGGATTGTGGCACGCGGTCGTTTTTTGATGCGGTTAGAGGCTTAAGAGCGCGTCTAATATGGTACTCAGTTTCTCTTAAGTCTGAGTCAAAGTCCTCCACACACAAAAATTCAACTGTGGAACCAGTTCCACACGGTCGCGGTCTCAGTCCTGGTCCCAGACTCAGTTCCAGTCTGGTTCCAGTCTGGTCCCGGACCTGGATTAATCCTGGTTCAGTCTGTATGCGGCGCAAAAGTCCGGCGTCGTAGTTTAAGTCACGGAAACGGGAAACGGTCGTTATCTGTTTTTTCCATTTTTCATTTAAACACAAAAAATCAAAAACTGAAAAAAAAAAATCATTATCTGTTTTTTCATTTAGTTTTTTCTTATTTTTGGTTTTATATTGAAAAACAAATGAACGAATGATACAGATTTCACAGAATCAACCTGCCAGTTCTGACATATTTTAACGTTTGTAATCATTTCCTTTGCATAAAGTTTTCTTAAATTTTACAGCGATTCACCAGGATGTAGAATTTGGACTTAAATTTAGACAAATTTACAAATTTCACATCACAATTTAATAAAATAAGAAAGAGTAAAACATATAAATGGTGATAATAAATTCTAAATAAGTAGCAAAAAAGCGGAAGAGACGACTGTTTCTGTCAGATTATGATAAACGTGACCTGTTTTGTTCTTTTGGTTCTGATTTCAGACTCAAGGACACAGTGTTTGGAATGTTTGACTCCCGAGTTTATTTAGAAAAGAATGGACTTAATCTCTGTAAAACCCAAACCCACATTCCCAGGTCCTTCACAGTACTGCAGATAATACTTTTACTACGAGCTGCAGTATTTGTTTTACTCGCTCTTGTGTACTTTGTGATTCAGTTGGTTTATTAGGTTTAGATACGTTTATATGATGAGGGTTTGAACAGAAGACGGAAAAGTGGCGTCGCGTCTTTACTTTTTATTCTGTTGATGAGTGACGAGTGTTTTCAGGAGGAAATCTGTGTGCAGACGGTGACGCAAAAGTGTGTGGAATTGGATTGTGTTTGATGTCAGGTTTCTGTGTCCTGTTTGTTTGTGACGTAAACATGTACACGACCTGAGCACATCTGACCAGAGTTTTGCGTCTTGGGCAGTGTAGAAGGAAACACTACGGTGGAGTGTGTATTCAGCTTTTCCACTCGAGGTGGTTTCAGATTTTTGCGTTTTTATGCCTCAAAAACATCACCGTCTAAATGAAAGGGCTTCCTGTAAAATATTTTATCGTTTTTACCCACACGAGTTCTCGTGTAAACAGACCCTGAAAGTAATTCAAGAGCAGCAAGTTATTAGCCTGATTCATCAACCAGTTTCACTTCGTAGAAACTGTGTGACCTCGCAGCATTAGGATTCGTTCACTCGACAGTAGGCGGGTACTTTTTTTATTTAACCAATCGCTGCTGTTTGGTCGTGACGTTTGTAACGGGACTAACTGGTTTATTATTTATACTGATAAAATTCACCAAACATTCTCTTTGTTCCGGTTTTAAATCCTTGATCTTGGGAATCGTCCGAACTCCAAAGCACTTGCACTTCTGGGGTTTGGGACAAACTGTCTAGTGTTTTCTGATTCCTGATCTAGTCGCTGGAAAGAAATTAAATTGAGTGGAGACACTAGGTGGCGCCAGTCTGACTATTAAGCTAAAGTTTTATATAACAAATCATGTCTGTGATACTAAAGTCTTTGTTAAATCACTTCTTGTGCAAAGTTCATATGAAACAAACATTTGAATCATCAAAACAGTGAAACTGTCAAATGTGTTGGAAGTTTCCTTCCTCTGAACAAACAGCAAAACTGTAGCTGTAACAAAATAATGTAATAAAATAAAGCAAATACTCTTGGCAATATATCGATATATCAGCCCATGATATCCACACTGTATCGTCACATTAAACGATACGATATATCGATATTTCCCTAAACTTAACCCAGACACATAAACTTCTACATCTACTTCTCTGTGTCTCTGCAGTGGAAACCGTGAGCAGAAACTTCCTGGTTTGACACTGAGGACTTCCCCTGTTCCACTGAGTCACTGACCCGACTGCTGACCTGAGGCCTCCAGAGCCGACCTGACTGCACAGAGGAACGAGCCTGATGCCCTCCCATCCTGATGCCCTCCCCGAAACTCTGTAAGTCTCAGTAAAAACCACTAATGTAAAACCCTTCGTACATTTATAGAGAATATTTAAGCAACAAAACTGAGTAGCGTAAAAGTCACACCAGCCAAAAAATGTGTAATGAAGAAGAAAAAAAAAAAACGTTTAAGTCGCACTTTTGGGGGGAAATGTATTTTATAAAATCAGAGACCATCTGTATAAAGTCAAGTTGTAGTTCTAACAATATTAGAGAGAAGAACAGACTGTTAACGTCACATATTTCACAGTTTTACAGATAAACTATAAACAACAGAACAGAACAAGTTTAACAAACTCTCCGTCTCACTCCAAATCAATAAATCACTTCAATTCTTCATCCTCGGCGTCACTTCTGAACAACTCGACCTCGACAATCTGTGTGTCGTTCGTTCATTCGTTTTTCAAAATAAAACCAAAAATAAGAAAACGAAAAAACATCAGTTTTCTTCATTATTTGTCTCCAAAACCAAAATGAAAAAACAGATAATGATTAGTTTTTTCAGTTTTCGATTTTGTGTTTAATTGAAAAATGGAAAAAAAACGGATAACGACCGTTTCCCGTTTATGTGACTTCAGTGACTCTGATGCCAAAATTTTGCACCGCGTACAGACTGAACCAGGACTGATCCAGGTCCGGGACCAGAGCGGGACTGAGACCGGAACTGAGACCGAGACCAGGTCCGGGACCAGACCAGGACCAAAGCGGACTCCGAGCGTCCTCAGGGCCAGAGCTGTGGACTCTGAGTCTCTGGTCTGGTCTCGGTCTGGTCTCGGTCTCAGTCCTGGTCTCAGTCCCGGTTTGATCCCGGCCTGGTTCTGGTCTTGTCTCGGTCTCAGTCCCGCTCTGGTCCCGGCCTGGTCCAGGCCTGGTCTCGGTCTCAGTTCCAGTCTCAGTCCCGGCCTGGTCCTGCTCTGGTCCCGGTCTGATCCCGGTCTGGTCCTGGACCTGGATCAGTCCTGGTTCACGTAAACGGGAAGCGGTCGTTATCCGTTTTTTTTTTCCATTTTTCATCTAAACACAAAATCAAAAACTGAAAAAACGAATCATTATCTGTTTTTTCATTTTGGTTTTGGAGACAAATAATGAAGAAAACTGTTATTTTTTTGTTTTATTATTTTAGTTTTTTTATTGAAAAAAGAATGAACGAACGACACACAGATTCAGAGGCTCTTTCTGCAGGAGACATGCGCAGTAGATACTCACGACTGCGATTTATCGTCTGAAAAATACGATACTTGTTCCGCGCTCAGCTGTGTTCCTCTGATTCTCCTGTGGCTCGTGGAGATTGACGTTCTGACAGGAGCTGGACAGGGTCTGGTCTGGACGGGTCTGGTCTGGACAGGTCTGGTCTGGTCTGGACGGGGTCTGTCTGGTCTGGACGGGTCTGGTCTGATCTGGACTGGTCTGGTCTGGTCTGGACGGGTCTGGTCTGGTCTGGTCTGGTCTGGACAGGTCTGGTCGGTCTGGTCTGGTCTGGACGGGTCTGGTCTGG
>NW_026571447.1:40957314-41027314 GCF_026225935.1 Boleophthalmus pectinirostris
GAAAAACTACAGGATCCGGCTTTAAACTGCCAAAAGTGATTTCTAGATTAGTTAATATTTGATTTTGTGGTAACACTGCACCTTATTTAGCCTTAATAAAGCATGAACAAAGACTTAATTAATAATGATTCATGCTTAGTAACTACTTAATTAGTACCTGAATTAGCACTTAACTTGTACTTAATTCGCTTAATTCTGTGCTGGAAATAGTTACTCAATACTTCGTAATTACTCATGAACTAACCATTTGCATGTTTACAAATGCATATTTAAGTACAAATTTGAGCATTTATTAATGATTAGTAAGCCAAGAGAGAATGATTTACTAATAATGCATTATTGTTTCTCTGGAATTTGACCAACCTTAACAAATGTTTAATAAACCATAATTCATCTTCACTTTGGAAAAAGCTCTCAGAAAGACTTAACTAACAGATAACAGCTGCTGAATGATCATTGTATTGTGTTATTAGTAAATCATTCTCTCATAGTTTATTAATCATTAATAAATGCTCAAATATGTACTTAAATATGCATTTGTAAACATGCAAATGGTTAGTTCATGAGTAATTAAGAAGTATTGAGTAAATATTTCCAGCACAGGCGAATTAAGTACAAGTTAAGTGCTAATTCAGGTAGTAATTAAGTAAGTTACTAAGCATGAATCATTATTAATTAAGTCTTTGTTCATGCTTTATTAAGGATAAATAAGGTGTAGTTATAAAGTGTTACCGACTTTGTTTCGTATTTTAAGTGCAAAGAGTTTTTGTTTTTCTTATTTTCAGTGCAGCAACATGTTTTTTCATGTTTGAGGTACAAAAAGTCTTGTTCCATTTGCAGATCATTTTACTCGTCAAGTGAAATTTACTCAAATCATGATGAAACTTTTTTAATTCAAGTCGTCTTAACTTGGTTAGATTTTAGTTTTTGCGGTGTAAACAGGAAGCAAAACAATTTGTATGAAACTGAGAAGTCCCGCGTGTGCGCCGATGTTAAATCAAACAAACAGAAAACGCACACCGAAATTCTGTAGAGATGCAAATGCAAGGACAAAAATGTACGATTAATTTGTGATTAATCACGAGCTAACGATGACATTCATGAGATTAATCGCAATTAAATATTTTAATAGATTAACAGTGCTAGTAATTTCACAAATTTTAAGTCATTTTCTGATAGATTTAAGTGTTTATATTTTATATTTTGGCCAAACTTTTTGCAGTATTGGATAATTTTAACTCTGGAATTGACAATGACTGAACTAAAGGTAAAAGGAGCTGTTCACTTGAAAAACTTAAACCAAACTTTTATCATTCATCTGCAGTGGATTAACTTTCTGATTCTGTAGTTTGGTTTGGTTTTAGTAAAAGCCAAATTTTCTTCATAAATTTTCAGTCTGGGGTTGAGTCTGGATCAGTTCAGTCAGTTCTCGTTCACCGGAAGACGTTTGGAAACATGCGGCTGTCGACTTCCGTTACAGCTCCTGCCACCGGCCGCGCACTGATCTACGATAAAAACCTTTACTTTTATTATATTTGATTATAGTTTATATTTTATTACAGTTCTACGTGAGATATACGATGTGATAAAACTGCTGACTCTTCACAACCTGACAAAAGTTTCCCAGGAGGACGTGACTCTGATCTGGTTTTCAGCGTCACTTACGGGAACAGGCTGGAATTTACTCGATTTTATATCCCCCCAATTAAGGCCAAGGATAAAGATTAAGATTAAAGGTCCATTGTTACTTTGTTTTGCTCATGGGCCTGACCGGAGTTGAACCTGGAACCCTGTTGTTGTGAGACGTGAGCTTCATTATTTTTCTGACAAACTCATTTATCTGTTTTCTTTTAGTTTTTCGGTTTGTTTCGTCTGATCGGAGCGAAGATTACGATTCTGGAACCTTCATTTTTCAAGAATTTCTAAGATTTTTTCACTTAATGTTCCAGAGAAACGTTGACATAATTAAGTTTGTACTTCTAGAGACAAACGTAATTATTCTATTTGGACAAAATAACTTGATTAAATAAGTTTCTGCTCACTTACCGTTCTAATTATTCACCGCAGTGAGTTTAAAAATAGTCGCCCGTTGAAGTCGATGGGCCGAGCTCAACGGTTCGTGTCTCCAGTTTAGGTTTTAGCGGCGAGGTTCTTCCTTTGGTCCACTGAACATTCGCAGTCGAGCTCTTTTCTTGTTCGTCTCGTGTTTCATGTGATCGCTTTGACCAATCAGAGCGAGATGAACTCGAGAGGAACTGGAGCGAACAATTAAAAAGCTGTTTTTAAGACAAAAGACGGATATTGAGCTGAGAAAAAGTTCATGATTGATGGGCCTGTTTACACGATAATGGTTGAAGATAAAAACGACAAAATATTTTATTGGAAGTGCCTTTCGTTTAGACGGTGACGCCGTTTTTGGAGCTTAAAAACACAAAAATCCCCCAACGTTTCCGTCTGCACTGCCCAAGACGCAAAACTCTGGTCAGATGTGCTCAGGTCACGTACGAGTTTATGTCACAAACATACGGGACACAGAAACAAACATGTACACAATCTAATTCCACACACTTTTGCGTCACCGTGTGCAGCAGATTTCCTTCCGAAAACACTCGACTAAATGTGGAATAAAAAGTGAAGACGCGACGCCACTTTTGCGTCTCCTGTTCAGACCCTCATCATATAAATGTAGACTTAAAATCGGTTCAAATCGCCACAAAATCTGACATTTTTTAAAACTGTAGGTGCCCTGTCAGCCCCTGTCAGCCCCTGTCAGCCCCTGTCAGCCCCTGTCAGCCCCTGTCAGCTGAACACGAGTAGTTTGTGATTAGTTTACGCTCTGTGGGAAAAATCTTTTCTGGGCAGGAGAGATTTTGTAGTGAGTGTCTCTGCACCAACTCAGGACAAATACAAACAGCAACATCCTCCAGCTGCAAATTCGCTGACTGGACTAAAGTTTATTTTGGTCAAAAACTTTTCTCAGTTCATCCAAACTGCTTCTTCAGTTCTGGTCAGACTTTGGTGGACACTTCCTTATATCTGTCTGCAGGGAGGAGCTAACTACACTGAAACTACTCTGAAACTGACACACACACTTGTTTACAGTTTCTCTGAGTTACTTTGGCCTATTAAACATGTACAGAGTGTGGGGACATATTAACAGAATCATTCAGGTCCATAATGAAGCCTCCACACCTCTGGTCCTGACCTGACTCCACCTGTTGTTCTCTTGTTTGTTTTGTTTTAGGTTTGAGGATGAAGTTGTAAAAAGGAGATCGATAGTGTCTGAGTCAGTTTCTGTTCAAAGAAGAATTCTCTTTCTTAACAAAAACAGCCTCTTAAACTCCCCTCTCAAACCGTTTCTTTTCTCTGCTCAGATCTGCACCTGACTGTCCTCTGAGGAGTGACCCGAGGCTTCAGGTGCAGATGTACGTTAGACTGAGGTCCTGTGTTGCTCTCTCGTCTGTGTTTGGTGCTATGATAATGTTAAAAAAGTCTCCTCACTCAGGACAGATGAACAGGCCGAGCTACAAGCAGAAACTGTAAACAAGTGTGTGTGTTAGTTCCAGAGTAGTTTCAGTTTCAGTGTAGTTAGCTCCTCCCTGCAGACAGATATAAGGAAGTGTCCACCAAAGTCTGACCAGAACTGAAGAAGAAGCTTGGATGAACTAAGAAATGTTTTGCTGTGGATTCTACCTGAACGACTGAGGGATTTTTCACACTAAACACCAAAATCACCTTTTCCTCCTGATTCTCTTGTAAATGTGACTAAAATAGAAGTGTGTCTCTGTCCCTTGTTTTGTATTTTCGTGCAGATTTGTTAAAAATGTGACTTTTGGGCCCTGACGTTTGGATTTCCGTCTTGGACCAACGGCTCTTTAATAGATCTACGGTTTATAAGTTACTTTTCACAGTAATGCTAACAACTAACAACTAGCACCCTAACAGTGCACTTCCTGATTCTCGGACAATGCCAGTGGGTTTATTTTAGCCTCAAGAGCTGCTTAGACTAAACCAGGACTACATCAGGTCTAAACCAGGTCTATACCAGGACTAAACTAAGACTAAACCAGGACTAAACTAAGACTAAACTAGGACTACAACAGGTCTAAACTAAGACTAAACTAAGACTAAACCAGGACTACATCAGGTCTAAACCAGTACTACAACAAGTCTAAACTAAGACTAAACCAGGACTACAATAAGACTAAACCAGGACTAAACTAAAACTAAAAGGACTAAACCAGACTAAACCAGGTCTAAACTAGACTAAACCAGGACTACCAGGACTAAACAGGTCTAAACCAGGACTAAACTAAGACTAAACTAAGAACATCAGGTCTAAACCAGGACTAAACCAGACTAAACAGTCTAAACCAGGACTAAACAGGACTAAACCAGGTCTAAACCAGGACTAAACTAAAGACTAAACAGGACTAAACAGACTAAACCAGGACTAAACCAGGTCTAAACCAGGACTAAACTAAGACTAAACCAGGACTAAACCAGGTCTAAACCAGGTCTAAACCAGGTCTAAACCAGGACTAAACTAAGACTAAATGAGGACTACATCAGGTCTAAACCAGGTCTAAACCAGGACTAAACTGAGACTAAATGAGGACTACATCAGGTCTAAACTAAGACTAAACCTGCCAACAGTAAACAGGATCATAAATTAACATTTGTTTTGCCAAAATACAGAAATCGGTGTTTGTGAACGAACATAAACGAGGCTCCACAACGTTTCACACTGTTTTATATTTGATTTAATCCAAACATCCTGAGTCTGTCCCAGTTTAGAATTTTGAAGAAGATCTGGTCAGTGTAAGTTGAACGTGTGAGGAGGAGTGTGGCTTTTCTGTTGTGTGTGTGTGCGTGGTCCTGTTGTGTGTGCGTGGTCCTGTTGTGTGTGCGTGGTCTGTGTGTGTGTGTGGTGTGTGTGTTGGTCCTGTTGTGTGTGCGTGGTCCTGTGTGTGTGCGTGGTCTTGTTGTGTGGTGCGTGGTCCTGTGTGTGTCGTGTGTGTGTGTGTGTCTGTGTGTGCGTGGGTCTGTTGTGTGTGCGTGGTCCTGTTTGTGTGTGCGTGGTCCTGTTGTGTGTGCGTGGTCCTGTGTGTGTGTGTGTGTGTGTGTGCGTGGTCCTGTGTGTTTGTGTGTGTGTGGTCTGTTGTGTGTGCGTCTGTTGTGTGTGCGTGGTCCTGTTGTGTGTGCGTGTTGTTGTGTGTGCTGTTGTGTGTGCGTGGTCCTGTTTGTGTGTGCGGGTCTGTTGTGTGTGCGTGTCTGTTGTGTGTGCGTGTGTGTGTGTGTGTCCGTTGTGTGTGTGTGTGTGTGTGGTCCTGTTGTGTGTGCGTGGTCCTGTTGGTGTGTGCTGTGTGTGTCCTGTTGTTGTGTGCGTGTGTGTGTGTGTGTGCGTGGTCCTGTTGTGTGTGCGTGGTCCTGTTGTGTGTGCGTGGTCTTGTTGTGTGTGCGTGGTCCTGTTGTGTGTGCGTGTCCTGTGTGTGTGCTGTTGTGTGTGTGTGTGTGGTGGCTGTTGTGTTGTGTGTGCGTGGGTCTGTTGTGTTGTGTGTGCGTGGTCCTGTTGTGTTGTGTGTGCGTGGTCCTGTTGTGTGTGCGTTGGGTCTGTGTGTGTGTGTGTGTGCGTGGTCCTGTTGTGTGTGTGTGTGTGTGTTGTTGTGTGTGTGCTGTTTGTGTGTGTGTCCTGTTGTGTTGTGTGTGCGTGGGTCTGTTTGTGTGTGCGTGGTGTGCTGTTGTGTGTGGCTGTGTGGTCCTGTTGTGTGTGTGCGTGGGTCTGTTTGTGTGTGCGTGTGGTCTGTGTGTGTGCTGTGTGGTCCTGTTGTGTGTGCGTGGTCCTGTTGTGTGTGCCGTGTGGTCCTGTTTGTGTGTGCGTGGTCCTGTTTGTTGTGTGTGCGTGGTCCTGTTGTGTGTGCGTGGGCCTGTTGTGTGTGCGTGGTCCTGTTGTGTGTGTGTTGTGTGTGTGTGCGTGGTCCTGTTGTGTGTGCGTGTGTGTCTGTTGTGTGTGTGCTGTGGTCCTGTTGTGTGCGTGGTCCTGTGTGTGTGTGCGTGGGTCCTGTTGTGTGTGTGCGTGGGTCTGTTTGTGTGCGTGCGTGTTGTTGTGTGTGTGTGCGTGTGGTCTGTTGTGTGTGCGTGGGTGTGTTGTGTGTGCGTGGTCTGTTTGTGTGTGCGTTGCCTGTTGTGTGTGCGTGTGGTTCTGTTGTGTGTGCGTGCTGTTGTGTGTGCGTGGGTCTGTTTGTGTGTGCGTGGTTCTGGCTCCTCTGGCTCTTCGTCTTCACACTGCGACGTTACAAAACACACGTCGTAAATCTAACGGCTGCAGGCGAGCGACTTTATCAGCGTCACCAGAGCCGCGTGTGAGTCCGAGATACTGAGACGAAGAGGAACCAGGAACGAGGGACGAGGACGAGGGACGAGGACGAGGACGAGGACGAGGGACGAGGGGACGAGGGACGAGGACGAGGGAGGAGGGAGGAGGAGGGAGGAGGAGGAGGAGGAGGAGGAGGAGGGGATTCAATTTAACTTTATTTATTCAGCGCGTCCAAAACAAGTGCAGATAATTAAAGTGCTTCATGAAGTCGATAACAATCACAAAAACAACAGAGGAGGAGACGAGGAGGAGACGAGGAGGAGGGTGGAGATGAGGCGAGTCAGGACTGTAGACTGTATAAACCAAGCCTGCTTCTGGCTCCAGCGACTCTGGCTCTGGTTCACTTTACATTGAAAAACTGTCACTTCTCTCTCTCTGTTCCTGCTGCTGTCAGACTCGTCGTTTTAGTCTTAAATGTTCGTATTAACCCGCGACACATGATCCTGGGGTTTTCATCAGGGACGTCCCGATCACATTTTTTTGCCCCCGAGTCCAAGTCCGAGTCATTTGATTTTGAGTATCTGCCGATACTGAGTCCCGATCCGATACTTCTATAAAAATTATAAAATGAACTAAGAGCAAAGAATAAGATCCAGGTTGTGTGCAGGGTCAGTTGTGTTCATTTCATGTGTCGTATTTGGGCTGAACTTAATGTGAAAAAACAAACGTCCAAAACTTTAATTTTATCATTAACTTTTCTAACCATGAACCATCATTGAATCATTGTTGAAAATCTTGACTTTTCTCAGTCTGGTCTTGGAATGTGTAACTTATTAAACTTAAAGGTTGTATGGAGGATTTTTTGTTTGTTTCAAATTGTCAATGAAAGTTTAAAATACCATTACAGAGACGCAGCAGCTTTGTAATTATAATGACCAAAAAAAAAAAAAAAAAAGAAAATCTATCAACTGTGGACGTGTTGAGGCCAGAAAAACATCAGCCAATAGAAAACGAGGCTGCCTCATTTTCTATTGGCTGTTAGGTTGTCAATCAAACTCCCTACGTTTCTAAGGTAACTATGCAGCAGTTCTTAGAGGCTTTTTCTAATTGTGGCTCTCGCAGTTCGCATAAAGTTTGTTGCGATGTCGGACGAGAATCCACGACCAGTTCGCCGCAAGAGAAAGTCCGTTTTTGAGGTCGCTGAAAGAAGAAGAGAAGGAGCGAAGACAAACTGAGGTGATTCTTGGAGATTCCTTTCAGTGACTGCGCGACTAAAGCAGACAAAGGGTCTAAAAACTGAGGTGTCGGTCTCTAAATTATTTCTCGAGGCTGTGGAGGAGGAAGGTGGCGTCACGCATGCACTACATTTGAAAAAGGACTGTTGCTGGATTTCTCTTTCCTTAAAAAAAATCCTCTATACAACCTTTAATGAACTGGACAAAACAGGAACGAGACCAGAACCAGATCAGACCTGAGACTCGACTCTGCACAATCTACACTTTGTAGATTTGATATTATATGTTTGCATGTGCGTTATATTTGAAACATTTAGGTTCGTCTATGAAATCCAAATAAAACAAAATCTTACCAAATAAAAACGAGATGACAGAAGCTCCACAGCCTCTGTCCCCCTGCACCGACACCACATCCACAAACCCACAGAGGAGAAACACCGC
This sequence comes from Boleophthalmus pectinirostris, assembly GCF_026225935.1. Lineage (NCBI taxonomy): Eukaryota > Metazoa > Chordata > Actinopteri > Gobiiformes > Gobiidae > Boleophthalmus > Boleophthalmus pectinirostris. The sequence goes on from NW_026571447.1 coordinate 40,965,307, forward strand.
AACATCAGTCCCACCGCTCGATAAACACTTCACGCCGCTGGACGAACCCTCCCCGCCAAAAGCACCAGCTCTGTTACGCGACATGCAAACAAACAGCACCGCGCGACGACGCCATCGGAGACGTCGCAGGTGTGAACACAGACACAGAACCACAGGTGACGGCGCCCGAGCACGACACCACCTAAAAGTCCCAGCGCGAGCGAGTTCACCTCTAGTACAACAGGCGCAGGGACGGACGGTCGCTCTGACTGGACCGAGTCTGCAGTCATGTGATCGGTTCGGGACAACCCTAGTTTTTATTTTACTATTTTGTCCATAAATAAATTCCTGTTCCTGATATCGAGCTCGGCTTCAAATTCGCTCTCGTAACTGCAGACTCGATGAGCTTCATTTGACTGGAGCTGAACGATGTGGTGACGTCACACTCCCTCAGAACACGTGTTTATACAGACTGTAAGGGAGAGGGCGGGGTCAGGTGGAGGTGGGGGGTGGCAGGTGACTAAGGACAGGTGAGGGACGACAGGTGAGATATGACAGGTGAGTTAGGACAGGTGACATACGACAGGTGAGGTGGGGGTGAGGTGCAGGGACTCTGAGCTGGAGCAGAGCAGATGAGAGGTGGAAAACAGGTGAATTATGACAGGTGAGTTAGGACAGGTGAGTTAGGACAGGTGAGTTAGGACAGGTGAGTTAGGACAGGTAAAGTACGACAGGTGAGTTAGGACAGGTAAAGTACGACAGGTGAGTTAGGACAGGTAAAGTACGACAGGTGAGTTAGGACAGGTAAAGTACGACAGGTGAGTTAGGACAGGTGAATTAGGACAGGTAAAATACAGCAGGTGAGTTAGGACAGGTGAATTATGATAGGTGAGGTACGACAGGTGAGTTCAGACAGGTAAAGTACGACAGGTGAGTTAGGACAGGTGAGGGGGGAGGCAGGAGCGCGGCAGGTGAGGGCGCGGTGTGAAACCGGATCTGTGCAGGTGCTGACACGACTTTTATTTGTTCTGTGGGAAAAAACTTCTCCCAGTCAAACAAAGTAATACACTACTACACACTACTACACACTACTACACACTACACACTACTACACACTACTACACACTACTACACACTACTACACACTACTACACAAATACTACACACTACTACACACTACTACACACTACTACACACTACTACTACTACTACACACTACTACACACACTACTACACACTACTACACACTACTACACTACTACTACACACTACTACACACTACACACTACTACACACTACTACACACACAACTACTACACACTACTACACACTACTACACAAATACTACACACTACTACACACTACTACTACACACTACTACACACTACTACACAAATACTACACACTACTACACTACTACACAAACTACTACACACTACTACACACTACTACACACTACTACACAAATACTACACACTACTACACACTACTACACAAATACTACACACTACTACACACACTACACAAATACTACACACTACTACTACTACACACTACTACACACACTACACTACTACACACTACTACACACTACTACACAAATACTACACACTACTACACACTACTACACAAATACTACACACTACTACACACTACTACACACTACTACACACTACTACACAAATACTACACACTACTACACACTACAATACTACACACTACTACACACTACTACACACTACTACACACTACTACACACTACTACACACTACTACACAAATACTACACACTACTACACAAACTACTACACACTACTACACACTACTACACACTACTACACACTACACACTAATACTACACACTACTACACACTACACACTACTACACACTACTACTACACACTACTACTACACACTACTACACACAAATACTACACACTACTACTACACACTACTACACACACTACTACACACTACTACACACTACTACACACTACTACACACTACTACACAAATACTACACACTACTACACACTACTACACACACTACTACACAAATACTACACACTACTACACACTACTACACACTACTACACACACTACTCACACTACTACACACTACTACACACTACTACACTACACTACACATACTACACACTACTACACACTACACACTACTACACACTACTACACAAACTACTACACACTACTACACACTACACACTACTACACTACACACTACTACACACTACTACACACTACTACACACTACACACTACACACTACTACACACTACTACACACTACTACACTACTACTACACACTACTACACACTACTACACACTACTACACTACTACACACACTACACACTACTACACACTACTACACACTACTACACACTACTACAAATACTACACTACTACTACACACTACTACACACTACTACACAACTACTACTACTACACACTACTACACACTACTACACACTACTACACAAACTACTACACACTACTACACACTACTACTACTACTACTACACACTACTACACACTACACACACTACTACACTACTACACTACTACACACACTACTACACACTACTACACACTACTACACACTACTACTACTACACACTAATACTACACACTACTACACACTACTACACACTACTACACACTACTACACACTACTACACAAATACTACTACACTACTACACAAATACTACACACTACTACACACTACTACACAAACTACTACACAAATACTACACACTACTACACACTACTACTACTACAACTACTACACTACTACACACTACTACACACACTACTACACACTACTACACACTACTACACACAATACTACACACTACTACACACTACTACACAAATACTACACACTACTACACACTACTACACACTACTACACAAATACTACACACTACTACACACTACTACACACTACTACACAAATACTACACACTACTACACACACACACTACTACACACTACACACTACTACACAAATACTACACACTACTACTACACACTACTACACACTACTACACACTACTACACACTACTACACACTACTACACACTACTACACACTACTACACACTACTACACACTACTACACACTACTACACAAATACTACACACTACTACTCACTACTACACACTACTACACACTACTACACACTACTCACTACTACACACTACTACACACTACTACACAAATACTACACACTACTACACACTACACTACTACACACTACTACTACTACACACTACTACACTACTACACACTACTACACACTACACTACTACACACTACTACACAAACTACTACACACTACTACACACACTACTAACACACTACACACTACTACACACTACTACACTACTACACACTACTACACACTACTACTACACTACTACTACTACACAACTACTACACACTACTACACACTACTACTACACAAATACTACACACTACTACACACTACTACACACTACTACACAAATACTACACACTACTACACACTACTACACAAATACTACACACTACTACACACTACTACACAAATACTACACACTACTACTACACACTACTACACACTACTACACAAATACTACACACTACTACACACTACTACACACTACTACTACACATACTACTACTACACACTACACTACTACACACTACACACTACTACTTACACAAATACTACACACACACTACACATACTACACACTACTACTACACACTACTACACACTACTACTACACAATATACTACACACTACTACACAAATACTACACACTACTACACACTACTACACACTACACACTACTACACACTACTACTACACACTACTACACACTACTACACAAATACTACACACTACTACACTACACACTACTACACACACTACTACACACTACTACACACTACTACTACACAACTACTACACACTACTACACAAATACTACACACTACTACACACTACTACACAAATACTACACACTACTACACACTACTACTACACACTACTACACAAATACTACACACTACTACACTACTACACTACACACATACTACACACTACTACACAAATACTACACACTACTACACACTACTACTACTACTACACACTACTACACACACAACTACTACACACACTACTACACACTACTACACACTACTACACAACTACTACACAAACTACTACACACACTACTACACAAATACTACACACTACTACACACTACTACACACTACTACACACTACTACACACATACTACACACACTACTACACACTACACACTACTACACACATACTACACACTACTACACACAAATACTACACAGTACTACACAGTACTCAGTACTACTACACACAAATACTACTATACACAGTATTACACAGTACTACAACACACAAATAGTACTACTACACACAGGTACTATCTCAAGTACTCAGCAGGTTTTAAAAGTACTTTTCTAGATTTATACAAGAGAAAAGTTGTGTGAGATAAAGAAACAAAACTCCTGTTGTTGTGTTTAAAAAGTAGAATTGTCCTTCAGAGACAGAAACTGATAAACAACTCCAGGAGAGTGAAACAGGCTCTGATAAAGTGAGATCAGAATCTTTGCATTCACGTGTTTCAGTTCAACATTTGTTTCTGAGTTTTTTCTGATGTTGTTTCATTTTAGATTTTGTGTTTCATTTTGTTTTTGTGATAAATTTGATTTTGTTTCTGGTGATTGTTTCAAACTGTCATTCTGATTTTGTTTCGGTGTGTTTCATTTGTTTCTGTTTTCATTTTGATTTTGTTTCGGTGTGTTTCATTTTGATTTTGTTTCGGTGTGTTTCATTTTGATTTTGTTTTGGTGTGTTTCGTTCTGAATTTTTTTGTTTCTGTTTTCGTTGTGGTTTGTTCTACAGTCCTGTTCTTTTTGATTCTTGGTCCTGGATCTGCACCTGTGTCGTCAGTAAAGACTAAATCATGAAGTGAAAGAACTTGTGGTCGACAAAAATAATATTGTTGGACTTTTCTAAGACCTGGTTTTAGACCAGCTGTAAACCTAGTGAAGATCAGGCTTAGACCTGGTTTAGTGCTGGTCTAGTCCTGGTGTAGACCTGCTCTAAACCTGATGTAGACCTTGTGCAGAACTGGCTTACATCTGGTTTAGATCTGGTTTAGAACCTAGTTTAAACCTGATTTAGCCCTGGTTTAGTCCTGGTTTAGACCTGGTTTAGTCCTGGTTTAGTCCTGGTTTAGTCCTGGTTTAGACCTGGTTTAGTCCTGGTTTAGACCTGGTTTAGTCCTGGTTTAGACCTGGTTTAGTCTTGGTTTAGACCTAATATTAAACACTTTGGAGTGAATCAGTTTAAATCCATTAAAACAGCCGCTTTTCGTTCCAAGTCAGAATTATGTGATGGTGAATAATATTTCTCGCTGAAATAACCTAAAAGAGGATTTTAAAAACACGGAGGAGCTGTTCTGGACTCAGAACGAGCCGAGAGTCTAAGAGGGAGAGTCTCAGCTGAGGCAGGTTCAAGATGAAATTGTGGAAATATTCAAATTACATTCAAATCTAATTGTTCAAATCATTAAAGATCAGAGTGAGTTTCCCTGGAGACGAGTCCAGACTGAACCTGGACTAAAACAAGACTGAACCTGGACTAAAACAAGACTGAACCTGGACTAAAACAAGACTGAACCTGGACTAAAACAAGACTGAACCTGGACTAAAACAAGACTGAACCTGGACTAAAACAAGACTAAACCAAGACCTGAACTGAAACAACTGAAACTGAACTGAAACAAGACAAAACCAGGTCTAAACCCGAACTGAAACAGGACTAAAACAGGACAAGCAGACTGTAGATGTGTGCAGTACTGAACCAAGACTAAACTAGGACTAAACCAGGTTTAAAACAGGACTAAACCAAGACTAACTAGGACTGAACCAGAACTGAACCAGGACTAAACCAGGTCTAAACAGAAAAACCAGGTCTAAACCAGGTCTAAACCAGGTCTAAACCAGGACTAAACCAGGACTAAACCAGGTCTAAACCAGACTAAACCAGGACTAAACCAGGACTAAACCAGGAATAAACCAGGACTAAACCAGGTCTAAACCAGGTCTAAACCAGGACTAAACCAGGACTAAACCAGGACTAAACCAGGACAAGCAGACTGTAGATGTGTGCAGTACTGAACCAAGACTAAACTAGGACTAAACCAGGTTTAAAACAAGACTAAACCAAGACTAACCTAGGACTGAACCAGAACTGAACCAGGACTAAACCAGGTCTAAATCAGGACAAAACCAAGTCTAAACCAGGACAAAACCAGGTCAAAACCAATGAAGTACAGTATTCACTGTGAAAAACCACATTCGAGTCTGTTTGAAAGCTGGACTTTGGAACATTTCGTGGGGATTCTCGGTCTGTTTCGTGGGGGATTCTCGGTCTGTTTCGTGGGGGATTCTCGGTGTGTTTCTTGGGGGATTCTCGGTCTGTTTCGTGGGAGGTTCTCGGTCTATTTCGTGGGAGGTTTCGGTGTGTTTGTGGGGGATTCTCGGTGTGTTTCTTGGGGATTCTCGGTCTGTTTCGTGGAGGATTCTCGGTGTTTTCGTGGGGGATTCTCGGTCTGTTTCTTGGGGGATTCTCGGTCTGTTTCTTGGGGATTCTCGGTGTGTTTCGTGGGGGATTCTCGGTCTGTTTCTTGGGGGATTCTCGGTGTGTTTCTTGGGGGATTCTCGGTCCGTTTCGTGGGGGATTCTCGGTGTGTTTCGTGGGGGATTCTTGGTCCGTTTCTTGGGGGATTCTTGGTCCGTTTCGGGGGGATTCTCGGTGTGTTTCTTGGGGGATTCTTGGTCCGTTTCTTGGGGGGATTCTCGGTGTGTTTCGTGGGGGATTCTTGGTCGTTTCTTGGGGGATTCTCTTCTGTGGTCGTTCTTGGGGGATTCTCGGTCTGTTTCGTGGGGGATTCTCGGTTGTTTCGTGGGGGATTCTTGGGGGATCTGTTTCTTGGGGGATTCTCGTCCGTGGGGGGGTGTTTCGTGGGGGATTCTCGGTGTGTTTCGTGGGGGATTCTTGGTCCGTTTCGTGGGGGATTTCGTGGTTTTGGGGATTCTTGGGGATTCTCGTGGTTCTTGGGGGATTCTCGGTCCGTTTCGTGGGGGATTCTCGGGTCTTCGTGGGGGATTCTTGGTCCGTTTCTTTGGGGATTCTTGGTCCGTTTCGTGGGGTCTGTGTTTCTTGGGGATTCTTGGTCCGTTTCTTGGGGGATTCTCGGTCTGTTCTGTGGGGGATTCTTGGTCGTTTCTTGGAGGGATTCTCGGTGTGTTTCTTGGGGGATTCTCGGTCCGTTTCGTGGGATTCTCGGTGTGTTTCGTGGGGGATTCTTGTCCGTTTCTTGGGGGATTCTCGTGTGTTTCTTGGGGGATTCTTCCGTTTCGTGGGAGGTTCTCGTTCTTGTTTCATGGGGGATTTCTGTTTGGGATTCTCGGTGTTTCTTGGGGATTCTCGGTCTGTTTCGTGGGGGATTCTCGGTGTGTTTCTTGAGGGATTCTCGGTCTATTTCGTGGGAGGTTCTCGGTGTGTTTCGTGGGAGGTTCTCGGTCTGTTTTGTGGGGGATTCTCGGTTCTCGTCTGTTTCGTGGAGGATTCTCTCGGTGTTTCTGGGGATTCTCGGTCTGTGGGGGATTCTTGGTCCGTCTTGGGATTCTCGTGTTTTGGGGGATTCTCGGTCGTTTCGTGGGGGATTCTGGTCGTTTCTTGGGGGATTCTCGGTCTGTTTCGTGGGGATTCTCGGTCTGTTTCTTGGGGGATTCTCGGGTTGTTTCGTGGGGGATTTCTCGGTCCGTTTCGTGGGGGATTTCTCGGTGTGTTTCTTGGGGGATTCTCGGTCCGTTTCGTGGGGGATTCTCGGTCTGTTTCTCTGGGGGAGTCTTTGGGGATTTCGGTGTGTTTTTGGGGGATTCTCGTCCGTTTCGTGGGGGATTTCGGTTGTTTCTTGGGGATTCTCGGTTCTGTTTCGTGGGGATTCTCGGTGTGTTTCTTGGGGGATTCTCGGTCTGTTTCTTGGGGGATTCTCGGTCTGTTTCTTGGGGGATTCTCGGTCCGTTTCGTGGGGGATTCTCGGTGTGTTTCTTGGGGGATTCTCGGTCTGTTTCGTGGGAGGTTCTCGGTCTGTTTCGTGGGAGGTTCTCGGTCTGTGTTTCGTGGGAGGTTCTCGGTGTGTTTCGTGGGGGATTCTCGGTGTGTTTCTTGAGGGATTCTCGGTCTGTTTCGTGGGAGGTTCTCGGTCCGTTTCGTGGGGGATTCTCGGTCCGTTTCGTGGAGGATTCTCGGTCCGTTTCGTGGAGGATTCTCGGTCCGTTTCGTGGGGGATTCTCGGTGTGTTTCTTGGGGGATTCTCGGTCTGTTTCTTGAGGGATTCTCGGTCCGTTTCGTGGGGATTCTCGGTCCGTTTCGTGGGGGATTCTCGGTCGTTTCGTGGGAGGTTCTCGGGTGTGTTTCATGGGGATTCTCGGTCCGTTTCGTGGGGATTCTCGGTCCGTTTCGTGGGAGGATTTCTCTTTCGTTTCTGGGGGATTCTCGGTCCGTTTCGTGGAGGATTCTCGGTCCGTTTCGTGGGGGATTCTCGGTGTGTTTCTTGGGGGATTCTCGGTCTGTTTCTTGAGGGATTCTCGGTCTGTTTCGTGGGGGATTCTCGGTCTGTTTCGTGGGGGGATTCTCGGTCTGTTTCGTGGGAGGTTCTCGGTGTGTTTCTTGGGGGATTCTCGGTCTGTTTCTTGGGGGATTCTCGGTCCGTTTCGTGGGGGATTCTCGGTCCGTTTCGTGGGAGGTTCTCGGTGTGTTTCTTGAGGGATTCTCGGTCCGTTCTCTGGACTCGTCGCACGGGGAAGGCGTTCAGCTCTTTACATAAGTTCTTGGCCTCGTTTTGGACCATTGTGTTTTGATTATGTGAAGAGGCACAGCTGCTCGCACAGACGGAGCTGCTGTGACGTCGACTCGTTTTTGCAGATCTGAGCTCAGACTAAACCGGGCCAGGATCCTGTGGAACATCTCGAAGAACAGAAACGAAACGTGAAGATTTACGGATCATTTGAACACAGACGGTTTGGGCTCGTGTCTCTTTTATGAGCTGATTTATTTCAGTTTCTAACCGTGTTCTGACGTTGTTCTGTAATCACAAACAAACACACTCGAGACTTGAACTGGATCATAATCGTTTCCTTCTTTTTTATTTCTCTGAAGTTTGCGTAATCTTTATTCTTGTGTATTTAAGATTTGCCCCCACAGACGTACAAACTTTGTTCTCCAGTTTTATTTTCTTGGAATGGAGCTTAAACCTTCTGCAGACTTTTATGAAACCAGGACTAAACCAGGACTAAACCAGGACTGAACCAGGACTAAACCAGGACTGAACCCAGATAAGCAGACTGTAGATGTGTGCAGAACAGAACCTAGACTAAAGTAGGACTAAACCAGGACTAAACAGAACTGAACCAGGTCTAAATCAGGATGAACAGGCTGTAGATGTGTCCAAGGCTGAACTTGGACCAATACAAGACTGGACCAAGACTAAACCAGGACTAAACTAGAACTGAACCAGGTCTAGGATGAAAAGGCTGCAGATGTGTCCAGGACTAAACCAGGTCTAAATCTAAAGAAAACCAGGAATAAACCAGGACTAAACCCGGACAAACAGACTGTAGATGTGTCCAGGACTGAACCTAGACTGAACTAGGATTAAACTAGGACTAAAGCAGAACTAAACCAGGTCTAAACCAGGACTAAACCAGTATTGAACCAGGGCTAAACCCGAACAAACAGGCTGGAGATGTTTCCAGGGCTGAACTTGGCCCAATATAAGACTGAACCAGGACTAAACCAGGACTAAACTAGATCTGGACAAGGAGGAACAGGCTGTAGATCTATCCAGGACTAAACCAGGTCTAAATCAGATTAAAATCAAGTTTAAACCAGGACTAAACCCAGACAAGCAGACAGTAGATGTGTGCAGTACAGAACCTAGACTAAACCAGGACTGAACCAGGACTAAACCAGGACTAAAACATGACTAAATGTAAAACTGAACCAGGAGGAGCTCACTGTTGATGTGTCTAGGACAAAACCAGGACTAAACCAGGTCTAAATGTGATTAAAACCAGGACTAAACCAAGACTAAAAAAGGATTAAACCAGGACTGAACCAGAACTTAAACACAACTAAACCAGGATTAAAACAGGACTAAACTAAGACTAAACGAGGACGGACTGACTGTCGATGTGTCCTGGACAAAGTCTGGACTAAACTAGGTCTAAATCAGATTAAAATCAGGTCCAAACCAGGACTAAACCAGGACAAACAAACTGTAGATGTGTCCAGGGCTGAACTTGGACCAATACTAGACTGAACCAAGACTAAACCAGGACTAAATGACATTAAAACCGGGACTAAACCAGGACTAAGCCTGGACAAGCAGACTATAGATGTGTGCAGTACTAAACCAGGTCTAAATCAGATTAAAACCAGGACTAAACCAGGACTAAACCAGCACAAACAGGCTGTCGATGTGTCCAGGGCTGAACTTGGACCAATACAAGACTAAACCAGGACTAAAACATGACTAAACTAGGACTAAACCAGGACAAACAGGCTGTGGATGCGCCCCTAGTCAAAACCAGGTATAAATCAGATTAAAACCAGGACTAAACCCAGACAAGCAGACTATAGATGTGTGCAAGACTAAAGTAGGACTAAACCAGGACTAAACCAGGACTAAACAGACTGTCGATGTGTCCAGGACTAAACCAGGCAGTTTCATGTTTTATGAGTTGATTTATTTCAGTTTTTAACTCTGTTCTGATGCTTTTTCTCTAATCAAAACCAAACTATTGGAGCTCTGAACCGGATTATAATTGTTTCCTTCTTTTTTATTTCTCTGCAGTTGAATCTGGAGCGAGTCGTGTTTGAGTGATTCTTTATTTTCCATTTCTCTGATCTTCCTCCACTGTGACGTACAAACTTCCTTCTCCAGTTTTATTTTAATCTGTGACACTCGTAGGAAGTTGGACGTCTGGAAGTTTTTGTTGAGGATTTGTTTCTTTTACTGAGTCGTTTCAGATCAATATTCTCTGAAGAGGTTTTAGACTCACTCATGCACGTTTGAGTCATTTGGGGATCTCTCCTGGACCTATTCAAACCCTCCTTAAGATTCTGTACGAGGCTCCGCCCACAAGCCTCTGCCCCCCATGCTCCCACACGACAACTCTCCAAAAATATACAAAAAAACATGAGTCATTTTTGTCCGTCCAGTCTCGTCCGCTGAAGATTCAGACTGTGACACCGGGGACGTCTTTTTTCCAACGTTTTTGGGGCGTCCAGTTCAAATCTTGATGTTTGTTTTTCCTGTAGTGACGCAGAAAAAGAGGAACCACCGTCTGTGTGAAAGTTCATGTGTCTGTGGGTCAGTGGGTCCTGAACTCTGAACCAACAACCTTCTGAACAAACGCTCCACCAGCTGAGCCGCAGCCGCTGAATGAAAACCTCTGAAAAGTTGATTTTGCAGGAGACTTTTGGGCCCTTTAATAACGTAATTTTCCTGTGTCTGTGTGAGATGTTCCCAGTGACGTCCAGAAAAATCCCCTCGTCCACAGTCCAAATGTTTCACTGCAGATTGATCCAAACTGGTCAGAAAAAGACTCCAAATAATAATGTGCACATCATTTTTTTAGTCCAGAACCGACAAACGCACATGAACTTTCACACAAACAGTGACTCCGTCTTTTCAGTTTCACTCAAGGAAAAACTAAAACACAAAAACACGAGCCACATCATCCATGTTTCTCACAAATCCATGTGTCCTTCATTTTTCAATATAAAACCAAAAATAAGAAAATGAAAAAACAACAGTTTTCTTCATTATTTGTCTCCAAAACCAAAATAAAAAAAACAGATAATGATTCATTTTTTAAGTTTTTGATTTTGTGTTTAAATGAAAAATGGAAAAAAACGATAACGACCGTTTCCTGTTTATGTGACTTCAGTGACTGAGATGTCGGACTGAACCTGGACTGATTCAGGTCCAGGACCAGGCCAAGACCAGACCAGAGGCTCAGAGCCCAAAGCAGGGCTGGAGCTCGAAGCTGAGGCTCGGAGTCAAAGCTCGGAGTCAAAGCTTGGAGTCCGCTCTGGTCCCGGTCTGGTCCCGGTCTGGTCTTGGTCTCAGTCCTGCTCTGGTCCCGGTCTAGTCCCGGTCTGGTCCCGGTCTGGTCTTGGTCTCAGTCCCGCTCTGGTCCCGGTCTGGTCTCGGTCTGGTCCCGGTCTGGTCTCGGTCTGGTCTTGGTCTCAGTCTCGGTCTGGTCCCAGTCTGGTCCCGCTCTGGTCCCGGTCTGGTCTCGGTCTGGTCCCGGTCTGGTCTTGGTCTCAGTCCCGCTCTGGTCCCGGTCTGGTCTCGGTCTCGGTCTGGTCCCGGTCTGGTCTCGGTCTGGTCTTGGTCTCAGTCTCGGTCTGGTCCCGGTCTGGTCTCGGTCTGGTCCCGGTCTGGTCTCGGTCTGGTCTGGTCTCAGTCCGGTCTGGTCTCGGTCTGGTCTCGGTCTGGTCCCGGTCTGGTCTTGGTCTGGTCTTGGTCTCAGTCTCGGTCTGGTCCCGGTCTGGTCTCGGTCTGGTCTTGGTCTCAGTCTCGGTCTGGTGGTCTGGTCTCGGTCTGGTCCGGTCTGGTCTTGGTGTCAGTCCGTCTGGTCGGTCTGGTCGTCTGGTCGGTCTGGTCTCGGTGGTCTTGGTCAGTCTCGGTCTGGTCCGGTCTGGTCTCGGTCTGGTCCCGGTCTGGTCTTGGTCTGGTCTTGGTCTCAGTCTCGGTCTGGTCCCGGTCTGGTCTCGGTCTGGTCTTGGTCTCAGTCTCGGTCTGGTCCCGGTCTGGTCTCGGTCTGGTCCCGGTCTGGTCTTGGTGTCAGTCCCGCTCTGGTCCCGGTCTGGTCTCGGTCTGGTCCCGGTCTGGTCTCGGTCTGGTCTTGGTCTCAGTCTCGGTCTGGTCCCGGTCTGGTCTTGGTCTCAGTCCCGCTCTGGTCCCGGTCTGGTCTCGGTCTGGTTTTGGTCTCAGTCCCGCTCTGGTCCCAGTCTGGTCCCGCTCTGGTCCCGGTCTGATCTCGGCCTGGTCTTGGTCTGGTCTTGGTCTGGTCTCAGTCCTGCTCTGCTCCCGGTCTAGTCCCAGACCTGGATCAGACCTGGATCAGTCCTGGATCAGTCCTGGTTCAGTCCGGCATCGCAGTCACAGGAGTCACGTAAACAGGAAACGGTCGTTATCCGTTTTTTTTTTTTTTTCATTTTTCATTTAAACACAAAATCGAAAACTGAAAAAACAAATCAATATCCGTTTTCATTTTAATTTTGGAGAAAAATAATGATGAAAACAGTTATTTTTTTCCTTTTCTTATTTGTGATTTTATATTGAAAAACAAATTAAGGAATAAAACACAGATTCTCACAGTCGGAATAATTTATCTCCTTAAAATGTTTCTTCATAAAACGTCTGATGTTTAGTGTGAAGAACGAGGCCCAGTGTTTGTGCTGTGAAGGGGAAGTGACTTAGCATAGAGAGCAAAAGGAGGAGGGACTCAGAGTGTGTTGTTTTCAGCGAATAGAACATTTTCAAAACATAAAAAAACAACACGGTGACTTAAATGTGTTTCGTGTTACAGTTAACGCCCACAGAAGTCAAATACTCGTCTTTATCGATCTGGAAACGATGAAAATCTAAACTCTCCCTCGTCTGAATCCTTTTATCCTTTTATCCTTTTATCCTTTTATCCTTTTATCCTTTTATCCCTTTATCCTTTTCCTCGTCTCTGTTTTCGCTGCAGTCTTGGCGACGCAGGAGAAAATGTTAATGATGTAATTGTGTGGAGCTGTGATTGTGTAACGTGAGTCTCAGGGGGAGTGAGAGTAAAAACCCCGGCTCAGCCCCGACCGGGATCCTGACCAGGTCTAAACGAGGACTAAACTAAGACTAAACCAGGACTAAAACAAGACTAAACCTGGACTGAACCAAGACTGAACCAAGACTGAACCAGGACTAAACCAGGACTAAACTAGTACTAAAACAAGACTAAACCAGGACTAAACTAGTACTAAAACAAGACAAAACCAGAACTAAAACCAAGATTAAAACAAGGACTAAACCAGGACTAAAACAAGAGTGAACCAAGACCTGAACCAAGACTAAATTAGGACTAAACCAAGACTTCACCAGGACTAAACTAGGACTAAACCAAGACTAAACAAGGACTAAAACAAGACTTAACCAAGACCTGAAACTAGGACTGAACCAGGACTGAAACAGGACTAAACCAGGACTAAAATAAGACTGAACCAAAACTAAACGAGGATTAAACCAGGACTAAACAAGGACTAAAACAAGACTGAACCAAGACTGAAACTAGGACTGAACCAAGACTGAACCAAGACTAAACCAGGACTAAACTAGTACTAAAACAAGACAAAACCAGGACTAAAACCAAGATTAAAACAAGGATTAAACCAGGACTAAAACAAGACTAAACCAGGACTAAACCAGGACTAAACCAAGAGTGAACCAATGACCTGAACCAAGACTAAATGAGGATTAAACCAGCACTAAACAAGGACTAAAACAAGACTGAACCAAGAGTAAACCAGGACTAAACCAGGTCTTGAACAGGACTAAAACAGGACTAAACCAAGACTACACCAGGACTAACAGTGAGTCTCCCTCCCTGCGCCCGTCTCGGTCTCGGGGGAGTCCGAGTAAAACCCCGGCTCCGACACGCCCGACGTTTACAGCCTCTTACAACACACCACAAAAACACACAAACCAGAGGAGACACTTTCACACATGCAGCCAGACCAGGGGGGGTTTAAAAACACGGAGGAGCTGGTCTGGTCCGGGGTTTGAGAGGGAGAGTCTCAGCTGCAGCAGGTTCAAGAGGAAATTGTGGAAATATTCAAATTATATTTAAATCAAAATCGTTAAAGATCAAACTGAGAGTCGCCGGCAGTTAGTCCAGAACCTGGACTAAAACCAGACTAAACCAGGACTAAACCAGGACAATAACAAGACTTAACCAAGACCTGAACCAAGACTAAACCAGGACTAAAACAGGACTAAACCAAGACTGAACCAGGTCTTAAACAGGACTAAACCAGGATTGAAACAAGACTAATGTAGGACTAAACCAGGAATAAACCAGGACTAAACCAGGACTAAACTAGGACTAAAACAGGACTAAACCAAGACCTGAACAAAGACTTGAACCAAGACTAATGTAGGATTAAAACAAGCCTAAACCAAGACTAAACCAGGAATAAACCAGGAATAAACCAGGATTGAACCAGGTCTAAACCAGGTCTAAACTAGTTCTAAACCAGGACTAAACCAGGTCTAAACTAGATCTAAACCAGGTCTAAACTAGATCTAAACCAGGACTAAACCAGGTCTAAACCAGGACTAAACCAGGTAAAACCAGGTCTAAACCAGGTCTAAAAACTAAAACCAGGTCTAAAACTAGATCTAAACCAGGACTAAACCAGGTCTAAACCAGGTCTAAACCAGAGACTAAACAGTCTAAACAGGACTAAACCAGGTCTAAACTAGATCTAAACCAGGACTAAACCAGGTCTAAACCAGGAGTAAAACCAGGTCTAAACCAGGACTAAACCAGGTCTAAACTAGATCTAAACCAGGACTGAACCAGGTCTAAACCAGGTCTAAACCAGGACTAAACCAGGTCTAAACTAGATCTAAACCAGGTCTAAACTAACCAGGACTAAACCAGGTCTAAACTAAACAGGACTAAACCAGGTCTAAACCAGGTCTAAACCAGGACTAAACCAGGTCTAAACTAGATCTAAACCAGGTCTAAACCACGACTAAACCAGGTCTAAACCAGTACTAAACCAGGACTTAAACAGGACTAAACCAGACCTCCATGTTTCCAGAAGTGTCTCGTGTGTGAACAGATCCAGACTTCGCTGTGTTTTTAGTCTGTAAATTTCTCAGGTAAAAGACCGAGACTCTGCGGGTTTAGACCGAAGTGGAGCCAGTTTCTCCGCGGGTTTCGTTTGTTACGAGCTTCACCAGTTTGTTTCCACTTCATTTAAATCATTTGTTTCAGGAAACTTGTGGTTGTGATTTTTCGAGCTCAGAACGATTCAGTCTTTAAAAATACAACAAACACTAAAGTCTAAAGAAATGTAAACTTTTTTTTTTTTTTTTGTAATTCCACTCATTGCCGAGGATTGAACCAGGTCTAAACCAGGTCTAAACTAGATCTAAACCAGGACTAAACCAGGTCTAAACCAGGTCTAAACCAGGACTAAACCAGGTCTAAACTAGATCTAAACCAGGACTAAACCAGGTCTAAACTAGATCTAGACTAAACCAGGACTAAACCAGGTCTAAACCAGGACTAAACCAGGTCTAAACTAGATCTAAACCAGGTCTAAACCAGGTCTAAACCAGGACTAAACCAGGTCTAAACTAGATCTAAACCAGGACTAAACCAGGTCTAAACCAGGTCTAAACCAGGACTAAACCAGGTCTAAACTAGATCTAAACCAGGTCTAAACCAGGTCTAAACCAGGACTAAACCAGGTCTAAACTAGATCTAAAACCAGGACTAAACCAGGTCTAAACCAGGTCTAAACCAGGACTAAACCAGGTCTAAACTAGATCTAAACCAGGTCTAAACCAGGTCTAAACCAGGTCTAAACCAGGACTAAACCAGGTCTAAACCAGTCTAAACCAGGTCTAAAACCAGGACTAAACCAGGTCTAAACTAGATCTAAACCAGGACTAAACCAGGTCTAAACTAGATCTAAACCAGGACTAAACCAGGTCTAAACTAGGACTAAACCAGGACTAAACCAGGACTAAACCAGGTCTAAACTAGATCTAAACCAGGACTAAACCAGGTCTAAACTAGGACTAAACCAGGACTAAACCAGGTCTAAACTAGGACTAAACCAGGACTAAACCAGGACTAAACCAGGTCTAAACTAGATCTAAACCAGGACTAAACCAGGTCTAAACTAGGACTAAACCAGGACTAAACCAGGACTAAACCAGGTCTAAACTAGATCTAAACCAGGACTAAACCAGGACTAAACCAGGACTAAACTAGGTCTAAACTAGGACTAAACCAGGACTAAACCAGGACTAAACTAGGACTAAACCAGGACTAAACCAGGTCTATGACAGGTCTAAACCAGGTCTAAACTAGATCTAAACCAGGTCTAAACCAGGACTAAACCAGGTCTAAACCAGGACTAAATCCTGCTGTGTGGACGTGTTTCTTCTTCTTCTATCAATAATATTTTTTATTTGGTTCAGTAAAGTTTGGATTTTTTATTTTCTTTTATCAGACAAAACTTCTTATGTTACGTTTTCCTCGTCTTTGTTTCTCTACAACAAATCAAGTAATCCAAAGTAATCAGATTACATTTGTGATTTACGAGCTCAGAATGATTCAGTCTTTAAAAATATGACAAATACTAAAGTCTAAAGAAATGTAAACTCTGTCCTAAAGTCAAAGAGCAGAAGATTGTTGGATTAAACCTGAGTGTTTCTGTGTTTCTGTGTTTCTGTGGTGTTTGACCTCAGATCCTCTGGGGTTTGTGGTCGTTACTGCGTCGTGTCACAATTTAACTCGTAAGTGATTTGGGAAACAGAAACACCAGCCCGAGCTGAGTCAGACGTGAGAAATATCCAAGTTACCAGCTGTTTGGAGCTCAACTTTAGAGCAGATCAATACTGACCGTTCTTCATTTTGAGCCTGGGAACTGTGTGAATGGATCTTAAGGCCTGTTCACACTTCATTAGAACATAAGGACATAGGAACAGGATGTCGGATGATAACGCAGGAATGGAAACCTACCAATCGATCATCTTTCAGTAAATGGTTAGAATAGAAGCTTAAAACTGCAAACTATGAAAGGGCGATTTATAGATTTATAGATTTATAGATTTATAGATTTATAGATTACAGCAGCAGCAAGACTCATTTTTGCATCCTGGGAAGTTTTCACAGAGCTTCATTTTTTCCACATTTTGTCATGTTACAGCCTCATTCCAAATTGTATTAAATGAATCTCTTACCTCAAAATTCTACACCCCATTATGACAGTGTGAAAAAAGTTTTTTTCACATTTTTTGAATTTGTTAAAAATAGAGAACTAAGAAATCACATTTACATAAGTATTCACAGCCTCAGGTGCATCCTTTTTCCACTGATCATCCTTGATGTTTCTACAGCTTAACTGGAGTCGACCTGCAGTAAATTCAGTTGATTGGACTTGATTTGGAAAGACACACACCTGTTTATATAAGGTCCCACAGTTGACTGTGTCTGAGCACAAACACCAAGCATGAAGTCAAAGAAGGATGGTCACATTGTATTACTGTTAATTATATTATATATATGTATATTTTTTCTTCTTCTGTGATCTGATTTATGTGCACAAAAAAGTAATAAGAAAATAAGAACATAAGAATATTGTTATTGTTCTTGATACAAATAAGAACAAAGTTTGTTTGGGCTCTGACATTTCATACTTCAAAAGACGTTCTAGCGCCGAACTGTCCCGCCCCGCCCCTTTGCCCCTCCCCTCGCTTTGCCCCGCCCCTCGCTCTGCCCCCCCTCCTTTGCCCCGCCCTCGCTCTGCCCTCCCCCTCGCTCTGCCCCTCCCCCTCGCTCTGCCCCGCCCCTCGCTCTGCCCCTCCCCCTCGCTCTGCCCCGCCCCTCGCTCTGCCCCTCCCCCTCGCTTTGCCCCGCCTCGCTCTGCCCCCCCTCGCTCTGCCCTGCCTCGCTCTGCCCCCCCGCTCTGCCCCTCGCTCTGCCTCCCCTTGCTTTGCCCCGCCCCCTCGCTCTGCCCCGCCCCCTCGCTGTATATATCGAGGGTATTTCTTTTATATATTATTTTCCCCAGCTTCACCGCTCTTTTTTTACTGACCCAATTTTTGTCTTTCATAAACTTGTCACAGAAAAGACTCCAGACGTTTCTACACTGATTTTCATCTGAGGCTAAAACGTCTACGATCTCCCTCCATGAATTTCTTCCATTTGGCGTCTTTATCACCTTCCGAGTCGTACAGATGTTTGTATTTTCTCCTGCTGTAAACTCAAAACCGTCCTTTTTTGTTTCTTGCTCCGCACCGGTGAGGAAGCAGATAAACCATGAACACAGAAATAACCAATCAGAGTGAAGATGTGGGACGGCGCTGCAGAAGTGCCGAGCACAGTTCTGCTCAGCTGAGGTGTCGAGAACAAACCTCAAGAACCCAGCAGGACCTGGGTCAGGCCTGTGTGCAAGAACAACGGTTTTATGTTCTTATGAAGGATGAATAGGCCTTAAACCTCCTGCTGTCGTTTATGAAATTTCATGAAACTAGAACTAAACCAGGACTGAACCAGGACTAAACAAGGACTGAACCAGGACTAAACAGGACTGAACCAGGACTAAACCAGGACTGAACCAGGACGAAACAAGGACTAAACCAGGACTAAACAGGACTGAACCAGGACTAAACCAGGACTAAACCAGGACTAAACCAGGACTGAACCAGGACTGAACCAGGACTAAACCAGGACTAAACCAGGACTGAACCAGGACTGAACCAGGACTGAACAAGGACTAAACAAGGACTAAACCAGGACTAAACAAGGACTAAACCAGGACTGAACCAGGACTAAACAGGACTAAACCAGGACTAAACCAGGACTAAACCAGGACTAAACAAGGACTAAACCAGGACTGAACCAGGACGAAACAGGACTAAACCAGGATGAACAGGCTGTAGATGTGTCCAGAACTAAACCAGGCAACTTCATGTTTCTTTTATGACCTGATTTATTTAAGTTTTTAACCCTAAATTTGAATAGATTTGGAAGGTTGGCTGAGATTTGTCAAAATGATACGTTTGGATTTTATTCGAGTGCTCATTTCCCCAATGTTCTGTTCGCTACCAAATTGAGTTTTCTGTTTTCAATATAATAGTAAAAATCTGTATTTTATTTGGAAGATTAAGTTTAAGACAATGTTTGAGCCTTAAACAATATTTGCAGATCTGTAAGTGGAATTATTGTCTTGGAAAATTAATAAACAAATAATTGAAAAAAAAAAAACATGAAATTGAAATGAAAAAAAAAGCTTTTAACCCTGTTCTGATTCTGTTCTGTAATCAAAAACAAACACACTGGAGCTTTTAACTGGATTATAATTGTTTCCTTCTTATTTCTTTCTCTGATGTTGTATTTGGAGTGATTCATGTTGGAGTTAATCTTCATTCTCTGATCTACTCCCACTGACACAAGAACTTCCTTCTCCAGTTTTATTTTCTTGGCGCTTAAACCTTCTGCTGTCTTTTACGAAGTTACAAACCCTGATGATGGTTTCTTCATGTTCTTGTCTGTTTTAGGAGACACTTGTGTCGTCGTAGAGACTCCGACCCAGATTCCAACATGATGAACAACGTGGCCGACTGGCTGGTCCACAACCGGGACAAGATCGAGAAGGGCGTGGAGATCATGGGCCAGGCGTCCGAGGTGCTGGCCGCCACCGTGGGCCAGCTCCACCCCATCCTCGAGGCCGTCTTCATGGCCTCCGCCGAGATCTGCAGCAACCCCGACGGACAAGAGGCCCGCTACCTCGCCCAGCAGCTGGAGCAGGTCAACAGCAAACTGGAGGGCATCCAAAACGAGATCGACCAGATCGCGCTGGAGCTGCAGAGGACCTCCATGAACAAGCAGAACTTCGACCGGGAGGCGCAGATGCTCAGCCAGTACGAGAAGTTCCAGGACTTTATCAACGCCAGCCCCAAGTTCAAGGAGAAGAAGATGCAGAAGTTCATCAGCCACTTCGAGAACACGGACGCAGACTTGAACCTGGACTCTCTGTACAATTCCGTGACGGGGGAGAACATGGCGGGCGACCCTCTGCTGGAGACCGTCGTCACCACGGAGAAGCGAAACAGGCGTGCGGTGGAGGACTTCTGCGCCCGACTCAAGAAGCTGTTCGTGGTGGGCATCATCGCGGTCATGGGCCACGCGGCGCTCACGGAGAAGACGGTGGGCGAGGAGATGGTGCGGAAGTGGCAGAAGCGCATGGAGGAGGTGGAGACCAGGATGAAGGCGGCCGTGGACGACTGCACGGAGAACTTCGCCGTGCAGGCCAAGATCGACCTGGAGCAACAGCTGCAGGTAAGAGACGGACAGAAGAGAACATCGGATTATTTCTTTTCATTTTCTCGATTAGGGCTGAAGGATTTGGGGGGAAATTGAACTGTGATTAGATTTGGATTCATGTTTATGAAGAAAGATCCTGTTCAGAACGCACAAGGTAAACAACTCCAGAAGTGTTAAAATGTAAGAAAAGGCTGAA
This sequence comes from Boleophthalmus pectinirostris, assembly GCF_026225935.1. Taxonomy (NCBI): domain Eukaryota; kingdom Metazoa; phylum Chordata; class Actinopteri; order Gobiiformes; family Gobiidae; genus Boleophthalmus; species Boleophthalmus pectinirostris. Next base: position 40,986,726 of record NW_026571447.1, read on the forward strand.
GTATGCAATGATAAACTAACACAAGAATCCCAGGTGTTTCGGAACATGTTTGTAGAAGTCTAAACTGTGCCAGTTTAGTTTACAATTTAGATTTAAATGTGACATATCGTGTGGTCTCAATCTCGATAACAGTGTCCTGACAATATTTTAAGAATAAGGAATGTAAGTCTGTGTTCAGACTGCAGCCTGAAGTGACCCAAGTCTGATTTTTTGTCTCTATGTTCCTGTATCTGATCTTTTATTGACAGTCTGAACCACACAGATCTGATTTTTTCAAATGTGACCCAGGACACTTGGATCTGTGCTCCTGAAACCCAAACATATCCGATCTTTTGACATGCGACTTCACCCTGCGTTCGATTATCTTTCTGAATAGGTTTTCCAGGGAAGTTGCCTAGTGACACGCCCCTTTTCCTTGGACAACACAACTCCTTGGTGGCGGAAAAAGTAGCAAGGATTCTGTGTCTACGCCCACTGTGACCAGTGTGGGGGAGTAACAGATTACATGTACTGGACTTATGTAATCAGAGTACAAATGATGAGTAACTGTATTCAGTTACAGTTACTGTTTCAGTGAGTGGTAATTGGATTACAGTTACTTTGTTGAAATAAATGGATTAAACAGAGGGATTTAACTGTTTTCATATTTTGGGCTAAATCCCCTTTTTTTTTTCGGTAATTCCATTTATTGCCGCAATCTAAACCAGGTCTAAACTTCTAAACTAGATCTAAACCAGGTCTAAACTAGATTAAACCAGGTAAACTAGTCAAACTAGATCTAAACCAGGTCTAAACTAGAACCAGTCTAAACCAGGTCTAAACTAGATCTAAACCAGGACTAAACCAGGTCTAAAACCAGGTCTAAACTAGATCTAAACTAGATCTAAACCAGGTTTAAATCAGGACTAAAACAGGATTTAACAGGACTAAATCCTGCTGTGTGGACGTGTTTCTTCTTCTTCTATCAATAATATTTTTAATTTGGTTCAGTAAAGTCTGGACTTTTTATTTTATCTTTTAGCAGATAAAAAACATCTGATGTTACGATTTCCTCGTCTTTGCTTCTCTACAACAAACAAAGTAATCCAAAGTATTCAGATTACTTTACTCACTTTAAGTAATTTCATGGATTATATTACAAACTACATTTTGGGATATGTAATCTGTAATCTGTAGGGGATTACATTTTAAAAGTCACCCTCCCAACACTGACTGACGTGTGTTTAGACACTTTGGTGTTTAAATGACAGTTTCAGTCACTCGTATCACTGCAGTACTTTACCATTACTGCAGTACTTTACCATTACTGCAGTACTTTACCATTACTGCAGTACTTTACCATTACTGCAGTGCTTTACTGCGTCTGTATCTCTGTCTGTGGGTTTGGGAGTCGTGTTGTGGTGAGGCCAGTATTGAACAAATACTTGATTGACCAGGTGTCCACATATGTGACGCGACAAACAGAATAATACACTTCAAACTTGGACGTGACATCCGAGATCCAAGTGGGAGTCGGAAGAAAATCGAACGCAGGGTCAGTCTAAACCAGGTGTGCTCAATACGTTGATCTCGATCTACCAGTCGATCGCCAAGGTCGTGTGGGTAGATCGCCGTGTCTCGTCTCGGACTCGTGTTTGGACTCGGTCTTGTCTCTCACTCGAGGTCTGACACTCAACAAGTGTGATCATATTTCATTCCGGCCGCTGCTGTTGGTAATAAACTTGTAGCGGGTGCAGGAGCGTGTGGGGCGTCTCAGTGCAGCCTGTGCGCTCATTTGAAACCCGCGGAGACTCTACGGCGCATCACAAACACACACGCTCCCTACGCACGGCTCGTCTGCGACAGCGTGTGCCCTCGTGTACCAGCGTGCATCACAGGGCAGGTTCAACTTCCTAAACATCCTACCTGTCCACCTGCCTCACGTCAGCACGCCGCCCCTCGCCTTTTCACGCTCTCGCTCCTTCCTGCGTACAGCGAACACAAGCCCCTCCCACAGTGCGGCTGATTAGAAGAACAAGACCAAACGTGAAGCAAAAACCAGTCTAAATTTGTGTTCCAGTGTTGGCACAAAGCAGGTCTACAGCATAGAGCGGATCTACAGAACAGACCTACTGCCACATTTGGCTGAAGTTTGTCTAACAAAAGTGACAAATGCATCTGTGTTTGTCACGATGTGCGTTTGGTTTGGTAAACGTGCAGAGGCTGGTAAATATCACTGCAAAACCACAAAAGAATGAAACTCCAGTTTGGAACTTTAAAAAACAGGTTTAAAAATCTTCCTTCACTTTTTTCACAGTTTTGTGTAAAGTGCCAAGTACCAAGAGCCTCCTGGAGTCTCTGGTGAAGAAGTACGACTGGGTGCGCTGGTCCAATCTGCGTCTTCAACAACCGCGAGCGCATCGTCTTCTTCACCAGAGACACCAAGAGCCTCCTGGAGTCTCGTCTTCTTCACCAGAGACTCCAGGAGGCTCTTGGTGATCTCCATGCTGTTCACTCCATGATGTTTATTTTATTTTGCTGTTCAAGTCATTTAAACCATTTAAATTTAAAACTGTGCACTCCGCATCGTGATCTTGCTCCACCATGTCTTCCATGTTCTGACGTGTCTCCTCTTCCTGCAGGACACCCCGGGCCCCGCCAACATGGAGTTCACCAAGAGCCTCCTGGAGTCTCTGGTGAAGAAGTACGACTGGGTGCGCTGGTCCATCCGCGTCTTCAACAACCGCGAGCGCATCTTCTTCTTCAACTGGCTGGCGGGCAAGAAGTGCCACGGCAGCGGCGGCGCCAACTGGTTCGACTTCCTCACCAAGACCAACGTGAAGGTGGTGGTGTCCTTCTGCGTGGACCCCAAGCCCATAGACAAGGGTCAGATCGCCGAGCAGATCGAGAACCAGAAGCTCAAAGGGAACATGATGCGCGTGGCTCTGTGTCTGAACAAGACCTTCCCCAACTGCCTGGTCCACGCCGTCAGCCACTACAAGGAGGTGGTGGAGACCAACAACTTCCAGCCCGAGTGCTATTACTACGGCAAACACAAGAGGGCGTATGTGTGCGTGCACCCGGAGTAGACTGTGTTGAACGTGGACGACGCCGGAGACGATATAAACGTGGCTGTACCGCGCTTGTGTGTGTGGGCTTGTGGCATGTACAGTTTAGGTGTAATGATGCAAACGCTGCTGGGGAAAGGAGACTTTTCAAAGCTTTATTATTGTGTAATATTTGTGGTTTCAGCTGTTTTTTATATGCAAACATTTCGAAAAGCCATTCAAAACATGTTATATTTTTACAGAAAATAATTTGTTTCATCAGATTTTGAATTTTAAATGCTGTTGAATTTCTCACTTTGAAATTTTTTACTCTGAAAAAACATGTTTCAATTATTTTTATTATGAAGTTTTGGACAGACTTTCTAGGCGCAGTCAGGGGCGGAGGGGGTCCGGTTTGGGGACCACAGGATCATCTCTGTTGTTTGCAGATGATGTTGTTCTGTTGGCTTCATCAAACCAGGACCTGCAGCACTGGGGCGGTTTGCAGCCGAGTGTGAAGCGGCTGGGATGAAGATCAGCTCTTCTAAGTCTGAGGTCATGGTTCTCGACTGGAAAAAGGCGTCTTGCCCTCTTCAGGTGGGTGGGGAGTCTTTGCCTCAAGTGGAGGAGTTCAAGTATCTCGGGGTCTTGTTCATGAGTGAGGGGAGGATGGAGCGTGAGATTGACAGGTGGATCGGTGCAGCGTCTGCAGTGATGCGGTCGCTGTATCGGTCGTTGTGGTGAAGAGGAGCTGAGTCGAAAGGCGAAGCTCTCGATTTACCGGTCAGTCTTCGTTCCTCCTCTCACCTCTGGTCATGAGCTCTGGGTAGTGACCGAAAGGACGAGATCGCGGATACAAGCGCTCGAAATGAGTTTCCTCCACAGGGCGTCTGGGCGTCTCCCTTAGAGACAGAGTGAGGAGCTCAGTCACACGGGAGGAGCTCGGAGTAGAGCCGCTGCTCCTCCACGTCAAGAGGAGCCAGTTGAGGCTCGGGCATCTGTTCTCATGCCTCCTGGACGTCTCCCTCGGGAGGTGTTCATGTCCCACCGGGAGGAGGCCCCGGGGAAGACCCAGGACACACTGGAGGGACTATGTCTCTGGACTGGCCTGGGAACACCTCGGGGTTCCCCCGGAGGAGCTGGAGGAAGTGTCTGGGGTGAAGGAAGTCTGGGAGTCCCTGCTTAGACTGATGCCCCCGCGACCCGACCCCGGATAAGCGGAAGAAAATGGATGGATGGATGGATAAATTTTTGTTTGCTGAAATTTTAAGTGTACATTTACAGTGTATAAAATTCAATATAAAAAAAAATAAAATCACCTTTTAAATATTTGGCACAAATATTTTCAAGTCTTTAAATTCAACAAATTTGCAGTGAAGATCTAACTAAGATTCAATCTAACTTAGTAACAAACAGGAAATCTTGCAGTGATGTGATCTGATTGGTCTGAATTCGCCTCGTCGAAACCTCGTCTCTTTGATTTCTTAAGGCTAAACTCCGCCCACCGATGAGAACAGCCAATAAGAAACCGCCTCTGTCCTCCTCACATGATCGATGCTTCTGCCTCGGCATCTTGGATCTTTGCTGTGAAATTTTTCACTGCGAATTTGACGTTCTGAATTGCGACTGGTGAATTTGAGGGCTTGAAAATATCTGTGGTGATTTTTTTATTTTTTTATTTTGAATTGAAAGTAAACTTCAAATTTCAGCCACTAAAATTCAAAATAAAAATAATTCAAACATCTTTTTTCAGAGTTTAAACATTCAAAGTGAGAAATTCAGTGGTATTTAAAACTCAAAATCTGATGGAACAAATCATCGTTCATATATTTTACTTTAAAAACGCTGCACCAGATTTTTGCTGTCTTAAAAATATGGAAAACAGAACGTCCGTGTACCATTCACTCTTCTGAATTTCAATTAAAATGGGAAAACAGTTTGTTATTTCATTTTTCCATTTTAGTGTCAAACAAAAATAAACAGATTTCGACCTCTATTTCCTTTTCATTTAAAGTTTATTTCAAATAACACAAATCAAAAAACAGTCTGTGCCTATTTCAATGTTGATATTTGATTCTCTCTGGTTTATTTGAAGTTCTGCTGCTGAAGGACGAACCTGAAAAATCGTTGCAGTTTCGTGGACAAACTTGTCGTCGTCTTTTATATCGATGCATTTACTTTTGCATTTTAGAAAGTCATTGTTGAACTTCATGACCAGAAACAGGAAGCAGCAATAAACTCTTCTTTGTTCAGTCGACTCCACAGAACTAGAATAAAAATATATTTTTGATTTTAGATCCTCCCGTTGCTTCCGGTGGACGGTCACAATCGACTTAATTCTAAGCTTAAAAATGTAAAGTGTAATTCTGTGCGTTTTTAAACAACAATTATTTCTATTTGTAATGTCTCGAAATCCAATTCTCAATTTTTTAGCTCCTTTATTGTGAAGAAATTAAGATCTAAACATTTAAAATTCCAAATTGCACCAAAAGAGATTCATTTGCTCTGCTCACTTTCTCTGGAAACGTTTTGGATTTGAGGTTATTAATTGTTCTTTGTGCAGTGAAACTCCAGGTCACAGATTCTTTACTTGTGTGTAGAATCGTGCATTTTGGGAGGATTTACATCAGGTGTGTCCAAACTTTTTTCGTCAAGGGCCACATATCTAAACACAGATGAAGCAGAGGCTGATCGAGACTGATGCTTAATATGGTGAATAATTGAAATATGTGCAGGTTTAACACGTTAGAATGATGCACCCGTCCTTTATTTATGCTAATTTCCTTAAAATCACACACTAAATATTCAATATTCACTTTATCAAGGTGGAATTTCAAAAAACTTGCAGTAAAAAGTTCATTTTTAATTGATGAAAGGTCATTTGGGCCAATTCACCTGGAAGCCTGAGGGCCAAGAAAAATTTGCCTGAGGGCCGCATTTGGCCCACGGGCCATAGTTTGGACATGCCTGATTTACATCATTGGTTTTTGAAAACAAATGTCAGGTCCAAATATTAAATTAAAAAATGTTATGTGTGGCTTCATTGTAAATAATTATCAGAAGCATTTAACCATTTTAGGGAAAAAAATTTGTACATAAAAACAGATTCTTCAAGAGTCGACCAAACTTCAATGCTTTTTTCATAAAGAACTATGTTATTTTCTTCTCTGAAATGTGTGAAACAAAAATTTTCTGTGCAACTTTTGAGGACTGATCGACTGAAACTGACGGAAAACTCCTTTTTTGGTTTTTTTCCAATGTAATTCCATCTTTTCTGTATATTTATGTTGCTACTCGTGCCTCTTGTGCGTCTTTAGTTTTGCTTGTGCGAAAATTACTGTAAAAGAATCAAATTATTTCATTAAAAAAGATATATACATAGAACTTCTTCGTGCCTATTTTAAAATCAAATCAAAATCGAAATAGGCACCGAGTTTTTGGACTGGCCTCATCTGAAATAAACTTTAATTAAATATTGGAAACAGAGGTCGAAATCTGTTTTTTGTTTGACAAAAAAAAACGAAATGACAAACTGTTTTCCCATTTTATTGTTTTTCGTTCTTAACTGAAACGGTCAAGAACGATTTGCAGAGCTCCAAAAGCGTCCGATTTACTCACCGCGATGAGTTTAGAAGCACTTTTCTCACCTTTCAGAGACCGACCGCTGACGTTCTTACAGTAAAACGGTTTGGAATTCGACGCTGACAGATTTATTTTGACCTGTAGAGCTGCTCATAAGACAAATCATGAACGTCGCTCGAGTACAAACATCAAAAACATCGGGTACAGGGCCTTTGAGTTGTTAATCGCTACGGCAACGGTCCTTGTTTTTTCATCGTTCCGAGACCCGCAGACACTTGAGCGCTCGTCTGGTATCTCTCCCATTTAGATTTGAGTCGGGGCCAAGAGATAAATCGGCACTTAGAGATACTCAGAGATACTTAGAGAGTTATCGGCGAAGATCTGAGTCGAACCGATGTTCTGCCGCGTTAAAAAGCTCCACTTCTTTTCAGTTTAATCGATTTTCTGACGTTCGGATGTCGTTTCCTCGTCGCGAACAGACCTGGAGTTGTGTTTTTTTGTTTCTTTAAAGCACAAACTCTGCAGATTTACGCTGAGTTCTTCTCTCAAACTGACTCCACACGCCTTCACTAGAATTATTTGGATGATTTCTAAACTAAAACTGAAGGTAAAAGGAGCTGTGAACTTGAAAATTACCGACTTCATGACATCACAAGGTGGAACAGAGCGTTTAGAAGCTTTGGAAATGTAAACAGACTCATAATAATAATAAAGAGTTACTTAAACAAAACACAACTCCAGAATTACACATAGAATATAAACAATATACATAAGGCAAGAAAAAAAAAACAAACACAATTATACAAAATGGAAAAAATCCAATTAACTTTATTTCTGATTTATATTTTATAAACACGACAGTTTCCAAAGTGCTGCACAAACAAATTAACACAATAAAAGACATTAAATAAAAAGCTAAAAATGATTAAAACATGAATAGAAACAAATACAAAATTCAGTTTTGTCTTCACCTGAAATGGAGTTGAGTGGGAGAGATTCCAGACTGAGCTCTTTGTGCAGAAGAGTTTGGCCCTCGGGCTGTGGGGCGGGGGTCAGGCTCAGGGTGGGGACGGTGTATGTGACATGAACAGATCAGATAGAACTTTTTTCACAACAGCCGGAAGTGTGATTAATGGTTTTCTGTGTCAAAATGTGTGTGTAAATGTGTCACCAAATCTTTAACCAACAAACTCCACAAAGGAGAAACATTCTTCATGAACAATTTATCCACAAATATCAAGAGAAGAAAGAACAAAACTTAAAGGAAACAACGAGCCACATTAATCCGAGCGAACACTGTGCGATTTTTGTTATTAGGTTCTTTTTTCAGACCAAGAGTTTGTTTTCATATCTGACAGTTTCGACTTCTCACTACAAACTCTTGGTCTGAAAAAAGAACCTAATAACAAAAAATATCGGAAAACCAAACGAACCTCATTGGACGAACACTGTGCGATTTTTGGCCCTTTTTGAGCCGATTTTTTTTTCAGTCGTTGGGATTGGATCGACTTTTGTCTTAACCGTGCGTCGTGCTTCGTGGAGTAAACGTGGGATAACCAGAACCGATTGATCCCTCACGAGCAGCTCCTGATCGGAAATCGTATGTCGCAGGGAAATCAAACCTGTTTGAATCCAGTCGTCTCTCGTGAGGGTTTGTCTCTGTTGAAGTCGTTTTTGTTCAGTGTCAGAACATGAATCTTGAGCTGTGAACTTTTAAACTCTGTGATTTGGTCGTACGGTTTGAGTGGAGGTGGAGTAAAACCATCGAACCATCGGAAGGAGAAAAATCAGTTTGTCCAAGCTGCTTCTTGAAGAATCAGCTTGGACAAACTGATTTTTCTCCTTTGCCCTGGATTCTGTTTGGACGACTGAGGGATTTTTCACATAAAACCATTGAAAATATCGTACAGTTTACGTCCGGCATAAGTGAACTACTGAACAAAACTAATGTTATAGTCATGAATAAAACAGAAGAAACTTGTTCACTCAGACTGATACTGGAATTCAAATTAAAAATCAATTTCATGATGTGGATATTTGCACAGATCAGGAGTCTCCAACCTGAAGCTCTCACCTTCTTACACGCAGCTCGACCAGGGATTTCTGAATTAGTGTCTGTTTACATGACAACACCTGCGGGTAAAAACGACTAAATATTTTATCCACAAACACTTCCGGTCGTTGTGAAAAAGTTGTGTCGTCTCTTTAGTTTTGACTGAACTGTTTTGAGTGTCGCCCCCTGCAGTTCGCCGTGAAACTGGACAGACACTTTACAACGTCTCAAACTCTTCTGACCAAATTAAACCCGCTCGTCATCGTCGTTATTCTCCAATCTCATTAAACAAACTGTGGGCGGCGCTGATCACCGTTTCACGTTTATTTTTTTTTTAAACCATTTTGCTTTTCAGTCACAACAAATCACTTTAAAGACTTTTACATTTCTCTGGGGTTTAACATTTAGATCTCTGTGTTACTTTTGATTATTTTTGATATTTTTGGACATTCAAAACAGAAATTGAAATGTCGTGCTTCTTTTTGTTGACAAGTTATTTTTGTATTTTGGATCTTATTTCGTGTTTGAGTAAAGAAAATATGACTGAAAATTTGCCTTAAATGTCGAATTTCACTTCATTTGTCGGAGTTTTTTGGAGTAAAGGTTCATTTTTGTTTTGTCAGTGGGACTTTTTTAGTATCGATACCTGTGAAAAATGAGTCTTCCATTTGTTTTTCAGTGTCAACAAATCATTTTAAAGAAGAACTTTTACATTTCTCTGGGGTTTTACCTGTAACACATAACATTTAACCCTCCTGCACTCCTCGGTACGTTTTTCTACATCTCAACTTTTCGTTTTTTGCATAATTTCTGGCCGTGTTGCAGATATTTTGTGGTGTATTTTTTATTTTTGTGTTAATTGAATGGTCTATAATCAAAATAATCACACCCATGGTCCTTCGGTACAAGTTTGTCCCATTGACTTCCATTCAAAGTGCCTTTTTTACCTGCAGAATTTTGCCAGTGTATTTTTACTTTTTGATTTATTTTTCAATCTTTGGTGTTGCAAACCCTTCAAATTTTTTTCTTTTATTGTCTTTTTGAATTTTTTCGATGTCATGCACATCATTTGAGACTTTCACATAGAAAAATGGGATTTAATGGGTTATATTTTCAACATATGATATATTATTTGATTTGTGTGATTAGAAATAAAGTAAAGTAAATGAAGACAATGATATAAAAAAGTTGAATAAAAGTCTCTATTGCATTAAATAAAAAAGTATCATGTTCTTTTCCGGTGAACATTTTTGTCACAAATGAGGAGGATTTGAGTTTGTGCAAAAACTTTTAAAAATCTCAAAATCTGTGTTGACACAATTTTATGAAATCCCCAACACAAACAGATTAAAATGATCTGAAAAATATAGAAATAATCAATTTTTTTCATTTTTTCATGCACAAAATTTGAGACTTTTGCTGTCGTCAACAGTGTTAGGGAGTAACAGATTACATATGTAATCAGAGTATGTAACAGCCTGGTGGTAACCTTAGCGGTTTTAGAAGGAACAGAGTCAAGTTGAGCCAGTTTACAGTGCAGATCCCAGTGCATTTATTCCCGACAAGACAAAAAAACTATTTACAAAAGCTCCAAAAAAAAAAAAAAAAAAAGGTTAAAAACAGGCACAGCAGTTCCCTGCGCTCACACAGCACCTCCCCCTGAACAAGGTGAGGCTGGCTTCTTTTAAAGGCTCTGTCCTAATTGGGTGAGCCCACTTCAACGATCAGGTAAGCACCAATAATTTGTACATTTAATATCTAAAAACCAACTATCAAAACAGTGCCCAAACAACATCCAATTACATCAATTACCAAAATATATATATATCTTTATTTAAATTAGCAGTGTTCAATGTTTTAAAATACTAAATAGAACCAGTTAAAAATTTGTGCTCCCCTCCTCCAAACAACATGGTTGGCTGCTCCGGAACCTTCTTAAGGTGCTCTGGCTCCCCGGGGACTCTTTTGGCCGGAGCACCTGAGGCAGACCACACCAGAGGGTAAAGTACAATTACTTTAACACCATTACTTAGATTTAAATGCACTTTTACTTTTACTTATTTCCTTTTCTTTTACAGGTAACTTCAATCTGCACAAACATTTTCAATAAACATTTCTAAAACTTTGTTTCAGTTCCTCATTTTACCTTTTAACTTTAAAAGTAATGGACTGGCTACATTACAGAGTACAAGTCAGAGTACAAGTCAGAGTACAAGTCAGAGTACAGGTCAGAGTACAGGTCAGAGTACAGGTCAGAGTACAAGTCAGAGTACAAGTCAGAGTACAAGTCAGAGTACAAGTCAGAGTACAAGTCAGAGTACAGGTCAGAGTACAGGTCAGAGTACAGTCAGAGTACAAGTCAGAGTACAAGTCAGAGTACAGTCAGAGTACGAGTCAGAGTAGTCAGAGTACAGGTCAGAGTACAAGTCAGAGTACAGGTCAGAGTACAAGTCAGAGTACAGTCAGACAGTACAGTCAGAGTACAAGTCAGAGTACAGTCAGAGAGAGTACAGTCAGAGTAGTCAGAGTACAGAGTACAGAGTCAGAGTACAGGTCAGAGTAGTCAAGTCAGTCAGTAGTCAGAGTCAGAGTAGTCAGAGTACAAGTCAGAGTACAGAGTCAGAGTCAGAGTACAAGTCAGAGTACAAATTGGGTGGTAGTAGTTCAGTTGGTGGAGCATTCGCCCACTGATCTGAAGGTTGCTGGTGTGATTCCAGCTCCCACAGATGAATGTTGTCGTTGTGTCCTTGGGCAAGACACTTAACCCACCTGCCCACAGTGTCTGTGTGCACTGGTGTGTGAATGGGTGTGTGGTTCCTTGTTGTAAAGTGTTTTGAGCCTTGAAAGTGGAAAAATGTGACCATTTACCAGTATGAGTAACTGTATTCAGTTACAGTTACTGTTTCAGTGAGTGGTAATTGGATTACAGTTACTTTGTTGAAATAAATGGATTACACAGAGGGATTTAACTGTTTTCACATTTGGAGCTAAATCCCTTTTTCTTTTTTTTTCTTTTATTCAGTAATTCCACTCTTTGCTAGAAACTAAACCAGGTCTAAACCAGGTAAACCAGGACTAAACCAGGACTAAACCAGGACTAAAACCAGGTCTAAACCAGGACTAAAACCAGGACTAAACCAGGACTAAACCAGGTCTAAACCAGGACTAAACCAGAACTAAAACAGGACTAAACCAGGACTAAACCCAGGACTAAACCCAGGTCTAAACCAGGACTAAACCAGGACTAAACCAGATCTAAAACCAGGACTAAACCCAGGTCTAAAACCAGGACTAAACCCAGGTCTAAAACCAGAACTAAACCAGAACTAAACCAGAAAACCAGAACTAAACCAGGTCTAAACCAGGACTAAACCAGGACTAAACCCGGAGTAAAACCAGGACTAAAACCAGGTCTAAAGCAGGACAATGGAAATGTAAATGTAAATGTAAATGTAAATGTAAATATTAATATAAATGTAAATGTAAATGTAAATGTAAATGTAAATGTGATCTACAGTTGGAGTTTCGTAGGTTCCGTGTTTGTCTCATTTGAATAAAACCAGTTTGAAATGTTATTTTTATTCTGGTGAAAAAGTGACCGACGTTGAACTGAACATCTGAACAAACAAAGACTCAGGAAAAGTCTGAGCTTCTGTTTGACAAACTCACGTCAAGTTTTATATCGTCAAGTTTGAGTTTGAAAAGACGAGACGCTGGTCTAAACCAGGTCTAAAAGACTAAACCACTAACATAAACCAGGTCTAAACCAGGACTAAACCAGGTCTAAACCAGGACTAAACCAGGTCTAAACCAGGAATAAACCAGGTCTAAACCAGGACTAAACCAGGTCTAAACCAGGTCTAAACCAGGTCTAAACCAGGTCTAAACCAGGAAACCAGGTCTAAACCAGGTCTAAACCAGGACTAAACCAGGTCTAAACCTAAAACCAGGACTAAACCAGGACTAACCAGGAAATAAACCAGGTCTAAACCAGGACTAAACCAGGTCTAAACCAGGTCTAAAACCAGGTGTAAACCAGGTCTAAACCAGGTCTAAACCAGGACCAGGCCTAAACCAGGACCAGGTCTAAAACCAGGTCTAAACCAGGTCTAAACCAGGTCTAAACCAGGTCTAAACCAGGTCTAAAACCAGGTCTAAACCAGGTCTAAACCAGGTCTAAACCAGGTCTAAACCAGGACTAAACCAGGTCTAAACCAGGACTAAACCAGGTCTAAAGCAGGTCTAAAGCAGGTCTAAAGCAGGTCTAAAAGAGGACTAAACCAGGGCTAAACTAGGACTAAAATCAGGATTAAAACCAGGTTTAAAGGCGGTCTAAACAAGGACTAAACTAGGATTAAAATCAGGACTAAAAGAGGACTAAACCAGGGCTAAAATCAGGACTAAAACCACGTCTAAACCAGGACTAAACTAGGACTAAAACCAGGTTTAAAGCAGGTCTAAACAAGGAATAAACTAGCATTAAAATCAGGACTAAAGTAGGGCTAAAACCAGGTCTAAACCAGAACTAAACTAGAACTGAAACCAGGACTAAAAAAATAAATACAGAGAAATCAGTTTGAAACTTCTCCTGTCGTTTACTCACCTGAACGTGAGAAAAAAATGTGTTTTGGTGTAAAAATGAGACGTTTTCTGTGGTTTCGGTTCAGGGATCTTCAACTTTTATTTTCCGGTGATTATTTTTTACAGAACAACAACACCAAAGATCTTATTTAGTTTTTGAGAAAACTAAATATGACAGAAAATTTCCCCCAAAAAATAATTATTTCACCTCATTTTTGGAGTTAAAACTTTAATAAATCAGGCTTTGAATTAACCTGTTACCACCCGCCTCATTTTGGTGTGTGCACAATGGTAAGACATACCCAAATGCCATAGCTTATTAAAAGAAAACCTTAGAACCCACATGCTTGTGTGAGGCACCATTTTAAAGCTTAGGCCTTTTAGTTTCTGTAGATATGTACATGAAGACTGTGAGTGCTGCCTAACCTACAGTACAGTCAATTAAAATTGAAAAAAAATTGTATTTTTTTGCTTCGAAAAAAAAAATATAGAAAAAAATAAAGGCCTTAGCTTGGTCATACTTCATGCTAGGCATTTGTGACTCACTACACTCATTGTTCAAGTTGTTGGCAACAACTGTGTAGAATTTCAGATCTCTAGGACAAAGGGTTTTGATGCTGTGAGCCTTTGTGTAAACAAAATGACAATTCGGCACAAGATTGCCAAATTTGTGCCAAAATAATAATAATAATATAAATAATAATAATCATTGTTATTATTATAATACTAATTCTTCTGAGCTTTAGGCATGTTTTCTCAAGAAAAAAAACTAAAAGTAGCCAAAATTGTCTTCCAAGTGGCTGTTCTGCTACTACTACTGCTGCTCTCTGTGTCTCTCTCCTGTTCCTCTCGGCTGCGCGTATAAACCAAGCCCCCAGGTTCCAAAATGGCCGCCCATTCAAGTCAATGGGCTGAGCTCAATGGCGCATGATCCCAGATTAGCCTAGCATGGCTAGGTACTTCCGGTGGCTGTGGGCCGACCGAGCATGCGCAGTAGTGCTCTTTTCTCCCACGGGCACACGCGAATGCACGCGACCACACGCACGGAGCGCGGGCTCGTGTATCACGTGATCGCTTTGACCAATCAGAGCGAGAGGAACGAGAGCGGAGCCGGAGCTAACGAATATAAAGCGTTTTTTTTAAGACAACTGAAGGATTTTGAGCGAGAAAAAGTTTATGATCTAAAAATAGGTAAAAATCGCCACAAAATCCGACTTTTTTGAAAGTTGTAGGTGCCCTGTCAGCCGAACACGAGCAGGTTGTGATTACATTGCCTCTATGAGAAAAATCTTCTTTCGGCCCATGGGATTTTTTCGACTGTAGAACCACTGAGTGACACTACGTCAACTCGAGGCAGCGACAAGCAGCAAAACTGTATCCAGTTATTTTAATAGATCCATGGTATAAACACAGGGTCCGTTTCCAATACAATCTGAATGTCCCACCCACCGTTTGAAAGCTCTGGTGATTGGCTAAAACAATATGTCAATCACTTTCTGGAAGATCCAATGACTGAAGAGATTTCCCGTAAACAAACTGATGACGCGTGCGTAAAGCCAGGAAGTACGTGAGTGCGTTAGTTTCTTCAGCGGCTTGTCCCACCTAAACCCCGCCACCGACAACAGCGGGGAGGGTCTCATTTTGAAGCTAAGAGTGTGAGGAAAACAAGCGCACCCAAGAGCGGGAGAGAAAGGGAAGTGAGAGCGGGAGAAGAGGCGGAGAAGAGACAGAATATTTTCATTCACGGATTCATCCACTCATACGGACGACGATTTTCTGGATTATTTCCCCACATGGAATTATTTTTTGGAAAAACAACTTGATATTCTTTTTCTGTGGATTATTACGGATTTATTGAGTACAACTTTTCATGGATTGAACGCGTTTTGGACCGACAGAACCGCTCAAAGGTAAGAAACGCGTATCTTATTCTTTGTTTATGATGTGAATTTTTAAATTCACATAAATTCGGGCTCGTTGTACGGCATAAAATGAATGATATGGTTGTTTTATTGATAAATTAAGCTTTCAAACGATGTATGGCCAGTAGTGAAAACAATAATGAAGGTGAATATACAGAGTGAACATTTTTTATTGGAAAATCGCCCGCCGGCGGGTGGATGGATGGTAAGTGGTTTTAAATAACAAAAAATCCATGAGCCTTTACTAGTCTATGTATGTTTTTTATTTATTTATTTTTTGTTTTTTTTTGTTTACTTTACTGTTTTAGTTTTAAATTATTGATATTTGTGAAAAATGACTCTTAGTATTAATTAATATCAGATTTTCTACATGAGACACGGACAGAGAATCTGAATCTGTGTCGCTCGATTGTTTTTTAAAATAAAACCAAAAATAAGAAAACTAAAAAAAACATTATTTGTCTCCAAAACCAAAATGAAAAAACAGATCATGATTTGTTTTTTCATTTTTCAATTTTGTGTTTAAATGAAAAATGAAAAAAAAAAAACGGATAACGGACTAAACCAGGACTAAACCAGGTCTGGAACCTGACCGAGACTGAGATCAGGACTTAGACCGGGAACAGGACCAGGACTAGGACCAGGACCAGACCATGATTGAGACCGGGATCAGACCAGGACTGAGACCGGGACTGAGATCAAGACTTACACTAGGACCAGACCAAGACTGAGACCAGAACTAGGACCAGGACTGAGACTGGGACTGAGACCAGGACTGAGACAAGGATTGAGACGGGGACCAGGACTGAAACTGGGACCAGGACCAAGACCAGGACTGAGACCAGGACCAGACTGTAACTGAGACCGAGACCAGACCAGGACTGAGACCAGGACTGAGACCGGGACCAGACCATCACCAGACTGGGACTGAGACCAGGACAATACTGTGACTGCGACCGGGAATGAGGTCGGGACCAGACTGGAACTGAGACTAGGACCAGACTGGAACTGAGACCGAGATCAGATCAGGACTGAGATCAGGTCCAGACTGAGACTGAGACCAGGACTGAGACCGGGACCAGACCAGGACCAGACTGAGACTGAGACCAGAACCGGGACCAGACCGGGACTGAGATCAGGACTTAAGACTAGGACCAAACTGGAACTGAGACCGGGACCAGACCTGGACCAAACCGGGACCAGACCAGGACCAGACCGGGACTGAGACTGGGACCAGACCTGGACCAAACCGGGACTGAGGCCGGGACCAGACCAAAACCAGACCGGGACCAGACTAGTCCTGGTTCAGTCCGTCATCCGTTTTTTCCATTTTTCATTTAAAAACAAAATTGAAAACTGAAAAAGTGAATCATTATGAGTTTTATTCATTTTGGTTTTGGAGACAAATAATGAAGAAAACTGTTTTTTTTTGTTTGTTTGTTTGTTTTCTTATTTTTGGTTTTATTTTGAAAAACAAAGGAGTGAGACACAGATTCGTCTCACACACCGGTGTGTTTCAGAACATGTTTACACTCGTCTGAGGGTTAAACTCTTTAAATCCTGGAGGAGAGTCACGTCTGGGGGCGACATTCACAACCAGAAGAGCAGGTTTTAAATGAGTCTTATGTAATTTTGGTCGTTATTTGTTATTTTTTTAATGAATATCAAACGATTTATTGAACAATCCCTGAGAACCGGAGCGACCTGATCTCCCACAATCCTCTCTGTTCTGTTTGCTCGGGCTCGTCCGATTAAAGGGCCGTGTGCAGAAGTGAAGAGCCGTGTGCAGAAGTGAAGAGCCGTGTGCAAACGTCGTCGTCTCACTGGGCGCGGCTCGTCTCGTGTGACGGAGCGAGAGTGAAGCTCCGCGGACGAGGGGGAGTAACAGATTACATGTACCGGAGTAAAGTAATCAGAGTACAAATGATGAGTAACTGTATTCAGTTACAGTTACTGTTTCAGTGAGTGGTAATTGGATTCCAGTTACTTTGTTGAAATAAATGGATTAAACAGAGGGATTTTACTGTTTTCACATTTTGGGCTAAACCAGGTCTAAAATCAGGACTAAACCAGGACTAAACCAGGTCTAAAATCAGGACTGAACCAGGTCTAAAATCAGGACTAAACCAGGACTAAACCAGGTCTAAAATCAGGACTAAACCAGGACTAAACCAGGTCTAAACCAGGACTAAACCAGGACTAAACCAGGTCTAAACCAGGTCTAAACCAGGTCTAAACCAGGTCTAAACCAGGACTAAACCAGGTAAACCAGGACTAAACCAGGTCTAAAATCAGGACTAAACCAGGACTAAACCAGGTCTAAAATCAGGACTAAACCAGGTCTAAAATCAGGACTAAACCAGGACTAAACAGGACTAAAATCAGGACTAAACCAGGTCTAAAATCAGGACTAAACCAGGTCTAAATCAGGACTAAACCAGGTCTAAACCAGGTCTAAACCAGGACTAAACCAGGTCTAAACCAGGACTAAACCAGGTCTAAAACCAGGACTAAACCAGGTCTAAACCAGGACTAAACCAGGTCTAAACAATGACATTAACAGTAGGTGGACAGACTTTAAAGCAGCAGTGATCTCATATAAACATTTCTTCTATCAATAATATTTTTAATTTGGTTCAGTAAAGTCTGTTTTTTTTTTTTTTTTTTTTTTTATGTTTTCCAGACTTTTTTTTCTGGGGACCCATATTTTAAAAGTCACAAATCTTCATGACCCAAGTCCATAGACATTTTATTTGTAAATCTCAAAATAAATTTGTGACCATTATTGAACATTAAAGAGGATATTTTATTGTTGATTCTCTAAACAATTAGAATTCTCGTATTTTCCAAAAGTGTTAAATAAAAATAAACTCTACAACAGATTTTACTCAAATAAACCCTGAAAAAATGTTCAAGTTGATTCTGTGAGAGTCGATTTTAACTCTCCACTTTTTGCCGTTTTCAGTAGATAATTAAAATTTCAGCAACTCAAATTCAGAATAAAAATAATTTCAGATTTTCAGAGGTCAAAAAATTCAAAGTGAGAAATTTAGCGATATTTCTAATTCTAAATCTGATTAAATAAATTATCTTCCATAAATTCCTCAACGTCTCTGCTGCTGATCCTGAATCATCTGTCAAATATTTTTGGTACAAAGGAAATAATGAGTGAGTGTTTTTGTCTGAGCATCAATGAGCACGACACAAATCCCGCAGTGGAGCTTTATTCACATTCAGATCACATCCACATAAAGTAAAAACATAAACACAACAGCTCAGGGATAAAAGGAATGTCCAGAGTTTATGAAGCAAATCTGGAAAAGAAAAGAGACACAACGTGACAGATACAAGAAAAATCTACAAAAAAAAAAATAATAATAAAAAATTAGAGTTTTATATATAATTATGACACACTTCCGGTTTATAAAATATATAAAGTGGTGATTTCCTTAAAACATTCGAGCTAAAAGTGCAGAGCAGCGAATCAGACAGAAGATCCAGAAGAACGAGAAGCTTCAACACGACGTTACACAACAGAAACAGAGACGTTTGATCAGAGCCTCGTCTCCTCCATGTTCATGTGGAGGATTTACAGATGATTTTATAGATGATTTTAAAGATGATTTTATAGTTTTATAGATGATTTTATAGATGATGTTTTAGAGACACTGATAAACTCTGCAGCTCTGATTGTGTGTGTGTGTGTTTGTGTGTTGTGTGTGTGTGTGTGTGTGTGTGTGTGTGTGTTTGTGTTTGTGTTTGTGTGTGTGTGTGTGTGTGTTTGTGTGTGTGTGTGTGTGTGTGTGTGTGTGTGTGTGTGTGTGTGTGTGTGTGTGTGTGTTTGGAGTGAAAGATCAAATATTCAGTTTATTTACAAAAATGATGTTTATA
Organism: Boleophthalmus pectinirostris; assembly: GCF_026225935.1. Taxonomy (NCBI): domain Eukaryota; kingdom Metazoa; phylum Chordata; class Actinopteri; order Gobiiformes; family Gobiidae; genus Boleophthalmus; species Boleophthalmus pectinirostris. The sequence continues at coordinate 41,005,781 of NW_026571447.1, forward strand.
CACACACACACACACTCCTCCTCCTCCGTCCTCAGGCAGAGTGCACACACACAAACATCTTCTCGTGCTCCTCCCAGTAGTGCAGCTCAGGGCTGAAGCTGAAGGCACAGGCCAGATCTTTGGTCTTGATGGTGTGGACCACACAGTCTCCGGGCAGATCCTCGAAGAGCAGCTCTGCCGTGGACTTCACGGAGATCTTCTTCTGGCTCTCGATGATCTGAGAGACTCGTCCTCTGTCCACGGGCTCCGGGGACGAGCTGTAGGACACCACCACGTTCAGGCCGTCGTCGGAGCTCGGCACCTGGAAGCGGCTCTTCCCTGTGGGGCAGTGGAAGTTCTTCTTATTGGCCAGAAGACCTTTGGGGGAGCGGAAGACCCTGACGGACCAGGACACCCAGTCGTACCTCTCCTTGAGCTTGTCCAGGATGGCCTGGGCGAGCTCCTGGCAGGTCAGGCCCGGCTGGTCGCGCACCAGCCTCCGAGAGTCCTGCTCGGCCAGTTTGGGGAAGCTGTCGATGCAGTCCTGGATCAGCGCGTCCATCCTCTTCTGCACGTTCTTCATCTTCTCGCTCCACTCCTGCAGGATCTTCTCCTCCTCTCCATAGTCTTTGAGCGCCGCGTGGCCCACGAGAGCGATCAGACCTACACAGAAGAGCTTCTTCATGCGTGCACAGAAGACCTCCATGACCCTGCGGTTCTTCTCCTCGTAGTTCATGACGATCTCCAGCACAGACTCTCCTGAGAAGTTGTCTCCAGTCACGGCGTTGTACAGCGTGTGCAGGTTCTTATCTCCTCCGGTTTTGGAGAAGTGATCCAGGAACTGCTTCTTCTTGGCCTCCTTGAACTTGGGCTTGGCGTTGAGGATGTCCATGTACTTCCTGAACTGGTTGGTGATGTTCTCCTCCACAGAGAAGTAGGCGGCGTCCACCCCGCTCCTCTTGACCTCGTCGTTGATGCGCTTGACCTGCTCGGACACCACCTCCAGACGCTCGCGGACCTTCTGGAACTGCTCCTTCATGTAGGTGGCCTCTTTGCTCTCCACGTTGTCCAGGGCCAGTTTGACGATGGGCGCGGCGATGGAGAACACGGGGAAGATGTCTCCGGCGATGCTGGCCACCAGCTCGGCCCCCTGCTCAAACACCTCCATGATGTTCTCCACCATGTCCTTCTTATCGGCCACCACCTTCTGCAGCTGCTCCGCCATGTCTGCTGGAGAAGGACGGAGGAGTTAGAAAGCAGGATCCTTCCCTCGTGTGAATGTTGTGCTGAAGTGTCTCGCTGCAGGTTTGAGGAACTTCTTCTGCTGAACCTACAGTGGGACACTTCCAGCTGATTACAAATGTCAGCAGGTGTTCGTGTGCAGTGTCGGGAAGTTTTACTTTTAAAATGTAATCCCCTACAGATTACAGATTACACACACCAAAATGTACTTTGTAACAGAATCCATTAAATTACTTAAAGTGAGTAATGTAATCTGATTACTTTGGATTACTTGATTTGTTGCAGAGAATCAAAGACGAGGAAATCTTCACATAAGAAGTTTTGTCTGATAAAAGAAAATAAAAAGTCCAAGACTTTACTGAACCAAATTAAAAATATTATTGATAGAAGAAGAAGAAACACGTCCACACAGCAGGATTGTGTGTGTGTGTGTGTGTGTGTGTGTGTGTGTGTGTGTGTGTGTGTGTGTGTGTGTGTGTGTGTGTGTGTGTGTGTGTGTAGAGACGTACTTGTGTTGTGTGTGGTCGTTTAGAGCTTGTGGTCGTCTCTGGTTCTTCGCAGACGCTCCTGTGGACAGAGAAGAAACGATTGGCCCCGTCCTCTCCAAGACACACACACACACACACACACACACAGACACACACACACACACAGACACACACAGACACACAGACACACACAGACAGACACACACACACACACACACACACACAGACACACACACACACACACACACACACACACTCCCAGAGCCTACTGTCAATATGTACTCTCAAAAAGTAGTCTCAGAATGTACTTTTAAAACATACTGTCAATATTTACTCTTAAAATGTACTCTCAGAAAGTACTCTGAAAATATACTCTTCAAATGTACTCTCAATATGTACTCTCAAAAATACTCTCAAAAAAGTACTCTTAAAATGTGTTATCAATGTCCATCCATCCATGTTCTTCTTCTTCTCTGGGGTCGGGTCTCGGGGGCATCAGTTTAAACAGGGACTCCCAGACTTCCTTCACCCCAGACACTTCCTCCAGCTCCTCCAGTGGGACCTGAGGTGTTCCCAGTCCAGTCCAGAGACATCGTCCCTCCAGTGTGTCCTGGGTCTTCTCCTCCTCCCGCTGGGACATGAACACCTCCTGAGGGACACGTCCAGGAGGCATCAGAACAGACGTCCTCCCCTCAGACGCTCCTCTCCACGTGGAGGAGCAGCGGCTCTACTCCGAGCTCCTCACTCTGTCTCTCAGGGAGACGCCCGGACGCCCAGCGGAGGAAACTCATCTGTGTCGCTTGTATCGTGGATCTGGTCCTTTCGGTCGCTCATGTCTGTACTATCAATATGTACTTTTAAAATGTACTATCAAAGTGTACTCTCAAAAAATACTCTAATTAGAAAGTACTCTTAAAATGTACGCTCAGAATGCAGTGGGCACGGAGCCGTTGTGGGCACGGAGCCGTTGTGGCACGGAGCCGTTGTGGGCACGGAGCCGTTGTGGGCACGGAGCCGTTGTGGGCACGGAGCCGTTGTGGGCACGGAGCCGCAGCTGTCGGCTCTGGTCGTCGTCATAAAGCTTCATTAGGCAGAGTGCAGCTGTATTGATCAGCTGAGTGGAGACGCTGAGACGCTGGACTCGTTCATCACAGCAGCAGCAGCTCTGAATATGAAGATGTTTATGGATGAAGCTCGTTCCCGTTTCTGACGCATCAGCGGAAACGTGACCAGGTTAAACACGCTGCTTTAGTGCAGACGGACGGTTACTGTACCACATAAATTATTATTATTCAAGAGGCAGGATGGAGCGTCTTAAAGGACCAATATTACTCTATTTTCTATTTTCTCATTTGTTCTGACGTCGTTTCCTCGTCACACACAGATCTGCAGATGTGTTTTGTTTCATTCACACGTTTGACAATAAACCTGCACATTTAGCACAAGTTCTTCTCTCAAACCTTGCAATTTCTATTCTGGTTCTGTCCAGGCCCAGATGAGCTGGAGCTGGGAGTGAGAACCAAGAGCATGAAGAACGGACGCTCAGAACAACATATAACCAACCAAACTGGACTCACGCTTCTGTCCAGATGTTTTACACCACCTCAGAACCAGCTCCTCCAGCACAGAGGACAGGAGCAACCCGCCCGGACCTGAAGTCCACAGCACATTCTTGCTTTTGCCACACAGGTCCAGTGTGCAGAGGACGGCACAGATCAGCACAGACCCGCTCGGACCAGTCCACTGTGCACTGGTCTGGAACCAGAACATGGAGGACAGAGCCTCCAGACCATCTGACCAACGCACTCAGAGGACGACACAAGACCAAAGACCAGACCCCAGCCTCGTCCTGAGGAGCACGACGCTGAGTGTCCTGGGTCTTTAACGCTGTTGCCCAAACTCAGAGCTTCTGCTCTGGGCTGATGTGGTGAGTTTGTACAAAGTTCTTCACGCTGCTGATTTATGAGTTCATGGTGAGAACTTGAGATGAGGACGGGCCACGGTTTTAATGAGGAACATCAGTACTTTTCACAGTTGGAGGTAGCGACGTTTCCCAGAGGAACAGAGGAGCTGAGGAACGTCAGGTTGACCCCAAAATGTGAACTTATTTCTACCTGAAGATAAACATTCACGAAATGTCAATCGGACCAGTTTTGGTTAGTTTATTTTCTACATAATAACAGTTTCATTGGCTGGTGTGGATCAAATAATCAAACTGGTGGTGTGAAAAAGTGTTTCTAAAAAATAAACTAATCACTATTTTAATTTCCTTTACACCCCAACCCGACATAACCCAATCCAATCATGTGCTGTGAGTTTAGTTGCAGATCCATGTATTTTTATGAGAACTTTTCCAAAACAGAATCGTACAAAACAAACGTTGGGCCTTTTTCTTCTCCGTGTTTGGAATGTTGTTTTAGGAATTTGCCCTTTGCCCTTTTCAGTCTCCCCGGTGGATTTCGAGTCTGTCCTGAGGATCAGACCAGACGGAGACGCAGAACCAAACCAGTCGCTTTTTCCACTGAAACCTGGAACTACGACGACCAAACGAAAACCTGTGTGTTTACGAGAAGATCTGAAAAGATCCTGAAGACGACAGACGTGTCCTTCAGTCAGGAGAGTACACAGAGTACACAGAGTACACGAGAGTACGCAGAGTACACGAGAGTACGCAGAGTACACGAGAGTACACAGAGTACACGAGAGTACACAGAGTACACGAGAGTACGCAGAGTACACGAGAGTACGCAGAGTACACGAGAGTACACAGAGTACACGAGAGTACGCAGAGTACACGAGAGTACACGAGAGTACACAGAGTACACAGAGTACACGAGAGTACACAGAGTAATCCACTTCACAATAATTTAATCTGTGTTTGATTTTACGCCAAGAAGAGTCGAGAAGCAGAGGGAGGAGCCAGCGAGGATGAGGACGATGAAGACGACACGGGGAGGACGGAGGGGGACAGAGGGAGGACAGAGGACAGAGGACAGAGGACAGAGGACAGAGGACAGAGACAGAGGACAGAGGACAGAGGGACAGAGGACAGAGGACAGAGGACAGAGGACAGAGGGACAGAGGACAGAGGACAGAGGGACAGGACAGAGGACAGAGACAGAGGACAGAGGACAGAGGACAGAGGGACAGAGGGACAGAGGGACAGAGGACAGAGGACAGATGACAGAGGACAGGGACAGAGGACAGAGGACAGGACAGAGGACAGAGGACAGAGGAGAGAGGGACAGAGGACAGAGGACAGAGGACAGAGGAGAGAGGGACAGAGGACAGAGGACAGAGGACAGAGGACAGAGGACAGAGGGACAGAGGACAGAGGACAGGAGAGTGGACGAGACTTTGGAGAAGGACTGAAGAGAGTCTCCAGGGGACGAGGACAACATGATGAAGACAGAGGAGCACAGAGACTCAATCATGGACCAATCTGGGACTGAACCAGGACTGAACCAGGACTGAACCAGGACTGAACCAGGACTGAACCAGGACTGAACCAGGACTGAGGACCAGGGACCAGGACTGACCAGGACTGAACCAGGACTGAAACAGGCTGAACCAGGACTGAACCAGGACTGAACCAGGACTGGACCAGGACTGGACCAGGGACCAGGACTGAACCAGGACTGAACCAGGACTGGACCAGGACTGAACCAGGACTGAACCAGGACTGAACCAGGACTGAACCAGGACTGAACCAGGACTGAACCAGGACTAGAGGTCAGGGTAAAATATAGTTTTTAACACAAAAAGTGTTATTTTAGTTAAGTTAATTCAACTTCTCCTAGTGTTAATTTGGCAACTCCCACCATCACTTCAAACTCCCGCCAGAGTTTGAACCAGTTTGAGTGTAAAAATAAACTCCTCTGCACTCGAAGACAGAATGTGTTGTTTTCTTACACATTTAATGTGTAGAAAGACAAATAACAAATGTTGTGTCAGTTTCTGCAAATAAAGTGTTGTATGATTTCACTTCTACAGAAATCCCTCAGAATATGGACAATATTATTCTCTCTTTTCATTTTCTTTGCACAATTTTATTTACACCAACCCGGGTGAGTCTAAAAAGTGTTTAAATCGAGTTAGAAAAGTTGGTATCGTGACATTATTTCATCCTCGTTACGTCGTCGTCTTTATGTTTCTCTTCCTTTGTCCATTTTGTCCACTTAAGTCTCCAACCGTCCAATAAATCCAGACAGACAGAAATCCTCTCTGACCGCTCCGCCCGACCACACACACACACACACACACGCACGCACGCACGCACACACACACACACACACACACACACACACACACAGCACAAAACCAGGCGCGGTGTTAATGTGAGTCTGATGGGAAACGTATCGACCCGAGCTGAGGAAAAACGACTTTAGAGCTCGTGCGGACGCCAACAAACACGTCTACACACACCGCAACACAACAACACAACAACACACAACACTACACACTACAACATACCACAACACAACAAACACGTCTACACACACCGCAACACACAACAACACACTACAACATACCACAACACAACATAACACCACAAACACATCCACACACACCGCAACACAACAACACACAACACTACACACTACAACATACCACAACACACAAACACGTCCACACACACCGCAACACAACAGCACAACAACACACAACAACACACAACACTACACACTACAACATACCACAACACCAACAAACACGTCCACACACACCGCAACACAACAACACACAACACTACACACTACAACATACCACAACACAACAAACACGTCCTCAAGCACCACAGTAGAACACAACAACACAACAACACAACTCTAACCTACACAACACAACACAACTGTTTCTCTGTGAAGTTGACTCCATCAAACACAAACTTACAGAAAAAACTATTTCTACCGTCGTTTTGTGCTGCAAAACGTTTGGTTTGTGCTGTTTTAGTTTTGGAGATTTGAATGATTCTTGAACAGGTCAAACTGGAGTCAGACGCGGCTCTAAAACAACACAAAATAGAGTCAGTCGTTTGTGTTTCATTTGTGCTGTAAAAGTTCAGTTTGTGTGATTCTGGTTCTTAAAATATTCACAGTTTTATTTTGGTTCGATGACGTCGTCCAGCCTCAAAACAACAGAAAATTAAACCAAACATTTGTATTTGGTTTGTGCTGTTTTGTGTGTGACTGTTTATTTCTAAAATTATTCATTATATTTTTTGTGTAAATTATATTTTGGTCATTTCCATTCAGCTGACGACAGCGACAAAACTCATGAAGAGAATCGACCTGAATCTGTGGAAAAGTCTGGATCTTTAGTCATTTGCTTTTTATTCATATTTTTATAATAACTCAGACTTTTCCACAGACTCGGGTTCGTTCTCTTCACGTGTTTTGTTAAAGTCGCTGTCGTCAGCTGAACGGGAATGACCTCATATAATCTCCACATAAATAATAATGAATCATTTTAGAAATAAACTCACACAAATGAAAACAGTCACAAAAAAAACAGTTAAGATAAGATTTAAGACTCTTTTTTCTGCTCTTTTTCATTCATTTCTTGTATATTTGATGTTGTGACACTGTTGATGTCTTTTTATACTTAATGAATGAAATAAATAAACAAATAAATAAATAAAATGTTCTGTTGTTTTGAGGCTGTTTCACATTTTGACTCATGAACCCAAAATAAAACTGAATATTTGAAGAACCAGAATCACACAAACTGAACTTTTTGCAGCTCAAACGAAACACAAACGATTGACTCTATTTTGTGTTTTTTATTTCATTTTGAAGTTTCCTGGAGGCTGTTTGACCCCAATTTGACCTGTAAAAGAATCATTAATATAAAACCGTAGAATTTGCCGTGTTGTTTGTGCACATGGACCGTGACCTTTGACCTCATCTCATGTTATAAACTGGACTGGTCTGTTTGGTTCTGGGTCTTTTGGACTTGTTCTCAGTCGATAAACAGAGAGACACGTTTGTCTTTCTTCTCCAAATTAGGGACGGGCATTCGATTATCGATTAATCATGAACGTTTTTATATTAAAATGATCATCATTATTATTACTATCTGCACTAATCTGCATAAATAAATTCAACTTTACGACATATAAACATAACGACTCTAGATCCACATCAGCTGTTTGACATTATAATGTGTTTAATTCAGTTTTGTTCAAATCTCACAGAAACAAAACTTAAAACCACATCACTAATTTACATAAACTAAGTGAAGATAAAACTCCAGCTCTTGTGTCGCTGATGTGGTTCAACTTGTGTTGGATTAAAAGACATGACTCAGGTGAATACAGGTCAGTGTGACCAGATTTGTGTTTGTCAAAACCAGGACAGCGTACGGGGGGAGGGGGGCGGGGCCTCGTCATCCACATTGAGCGACTCTCACCTGGAAAAACTTTTTCCCACTGGACACAGAAACATATGTGCTGCTTTATCCACTGTGCACATGGACTCACACTTGTCCCAACGCAACGGAAAGTGTGGAATTTCTTCTACAAATCCTGGTTAAATCCACATTTGTGCTTCGGTTCGTTACAGACTGACCCACTGTTTGTGTCTCGCTCCTTCTGATGCAGAGACACATGTACACACCTGTTTGGTCACGACACACAAACATACATTCAGTTTGTCCATTAAAATCAACGGAATCAATGAAATTCTTAATGATCAATTATCGATTAATCGACTAATCCTGCCCATCCCTAGAACAAATATTCCTTCTCTAATTCTCTGTTAATTTGATCTGCTACAACAGGATCTCCAACATTTTTCCTCCAGTGAGATACTTTTACAAAAACAAAACACCAAAGTCAGAGTGACCAGATTTTCAAGATTCCAAACTGCGACACGACTTTTACAGTTTATAAACTCATCGTCATTCGGACGATCTGAACACATCAGGTCAATCTGGACGAAAACGCAAACTGCTTCAGATGAGCTGGTTCTGTTTTTTCTCGTTTAAAAGAGTCAGGCCCTGCTCCTGTAAAAGCCAGCCCCCCCTCCTGAGCCGCAGCAGAGTGTGGAGCTGCGTCTGTCCCTGTGGTCAGAGCTCCTGTGTCCAGCTCACGAGCGCTTTAATGGACTAATATGATTTGACCACCGCTCCTGAATCCTGCTCCAACATCTCTCCCTCTCCTCCTCTCCTCTCTCTCCTCTCTCCTCACTCTCTCCTCTCCTCTTCCTCTCTTCTCTCCTCTCCTCCTCTCCTCTCCTCTCCTCTCTCTCCTCTCTCCTCTCTCCTCCTCTCTCCTCTCTCCTCTCCTCTCCCTCTCTCCTCACTCCTCTCCTCTCTCCTCTCTCCTCTCCTCTCCTCCTCCTCTTCCTCTCTCTCTCCTCTCCTCTCCTCACTCTCTCTCCTCCCTCCTCTCTCCTCTCCTCTCTCCTCTCCTCTCTCCTCCTCATCCTCTCCTCTCTCCTCTCTCTCCTCATCTCCTCTCTCCTCTCTCTCTCTCTCTCCTCTCTCTCTCTCTCCTCTCTCCTCTTCCTCTCTCCTGTCTCCTCTCTCCTCTTCTCCTCTCCTCTCTCCTCATTCCTCTCTCTCCTCTCCTTCTCTCCTCATTCCTCTCTCCTCTTTCTTCTCTCTCTCTTCCTCTCTCCTCTTTCCTCTCTCCTCTCCTCTCCTGTCTCCTGTCTCCTCTCTCCTCCAAAACTGTAATAATCCTGTTTTAGTCCTGTTTTAGACCTGATCTAGACTTGGTTTAGTCCCGGTTTAGATCAGAATGGTCAAAAACAGAAACATTTGAGACATTTTTTTTTTTTTTGTATAAAATTGGGACACATCAGTGGTTTTTGGTTCAATCTGCTGGGACAGGAGACACAGACTCAAAACTGGGACTGTCCCAGGAAAACAGGGACGTTGGTCTGGACTCTCTATTCAGCGTCACAAGAAAGTTTGATATATTTATAAAACACAAACCTTTATCCGTGTTTTAGTGCACAGAGTTTGGCATTAATGAGTTGGAAATCTTTGGCGAGTTCCTGGGAAGAGGGTGGAGCCTCTTGAGCCACAGTTTCTCCAAAACTAAAGCAGCACAAACGAATTTTTCGCAGCACAAACGACTGACATTTAGTTTTTGTGCAGGTTTGTGTTTATCGGGGGCAAACTTCACTTCAGCCCTTTAACTCGAGCACAGAGAGACAGAGTGAGGGAGTCGGTGCGTGCGTTACGTCGCTTCGCACTTCCTGGAGAGAAGTTTGATCGGTGACGCACAGTTTGGAAACCAACGCCCCGTGACAAAAGTTCACATTTAGATCGAAACTGTTTTTTACCGACCCACGTAACGAGACACGAGGCGAGATTGTGTTAAAATGTCATAAAACGTGATGATTCTGGGTCAGAGTGAAAGTTCTTTGAGAGTTGAACGCGGAAAAGGAGAGAAAGAGAGAGAGAAAGAGAGAGAGAGAGAGACGGAGGTTTACGCAGCAGTCCGTCGTTACGCACGGGACTCTCTTGGACACACGCGGAACACTCGCGCTTCTTTCACGTAAAGCGTGACGGTCCGGGTCAGTGTCCGGTCCCAAACTCACCTCCCGCAGCCCGAGCAGAGCCTGGACGCGCGCCGTGTCTGTGCCGTGTCCACGGGTCACGTGGTTCTCCTCAGACGAGGCCCGTGGGCGCGACGCGAGACGAGACCAAACTCCGCCCGCTGCAGAAACAGGCCGTGCGTAATGACGCACGATCCAGACCTGGTTTAGTCCTGGTTTAGACCTGGTTTAGTCCTGGTTTAGTCCTGGTTTAGTCCTGGTTTAGACCTGGTTTTAGACCTGGTTTAGTCCTGGTTTAGTCCTGGTTTAGTCCTGGTTTAGACCTGGTTTAGTCCTGGTTTAGTCCTGGTTTAGACCTGGTTTTAGACCTGGTTTAGTCCTGGTTTAGTCCTGCTTTAGTCCTGGTTTAGTCCTGGTTTAGACCTGGTTTAGTCCTGGTTTAGTCCTGGTTTAGACCTGGTTTAGTCCTGGTTTAACCTGGTTTAGTCCTGGTTTAGTCCTGGTTTAGTCCTGGTTTAGTCCTGGTTTAGTCCTGGTTTAGACCTGGTTTAGTCCTGGTTTTAGTCCTGGTTTATCCTGGTTTAGTCCTGGTTTAGACCTGGTTTAGTCCTGGTTTAGTCCTGGTTTTAGTCCTGGTTTAGTCCTGGTTTAGACCTGGTTTAGTCCTGGTTTAGACCTGGTTTAGTCCTGGTTTAGACCTGGTTTAGTCCTGGTTTAGTCCTGGTTTTAGTCCTGGTTTAGACCTGGTTTAGTCCTGGTTTAGACCTGGTTTAGTCCTGGTTTAGACCTGGTTTAGTCCTGGTTTAGTCCTGGTTTAGTCCTGGTTTAGACCTGGTTTAGTCCTGGTTTTAGTCTGGTTTAGTCCTGGTTTAGGCCTGGTTTAGACCTGGTTTAGTCCTGGTTTAGTCCTGGTTTAGTCCTGGTTTAGGTCTGTCTGTGTGTAATGGAGCAGGATCCAGTTTGGAGTTTATTCTCAGAATGTTCAAAGTTTGTGGGAGGAACATGAAGTAAACTGAGATAAACTTTCACTGATTAAAGTCTTTGTACCGGATTTTCTTCTGTCCTAAAAACACGAAAAACACAAAAAACGGTTTCATCTGAAACAGTTTGCAAAGCTCCAAAGTTCTTCCTCACTTCCCTTTTGCGTTTAGATTAATTCAGATGATCCAAATTATTCTCCATGATCAGTTTCAAAGAGTTTTTCACAGTTTTCAGAGACCAGAGCAGATCAGCAGCATGCTAACCGTGTGCTTCCTGGTTATAAGGCTTTATAATAAGATGCAGACAGAAAACAGAGGGTTTATTTTGACCTCAGGAGCTGCTGAGACCAAACGTCTGGACACGTTTTGGTCAAATACATGGAAAATAATCAGATCCAGACCTTTTAAATAATGATTTTAAGTATTTATAAAGCAGCAGGTTTTGTAGTTTCCAAAAACTAACCCAAGAAGAAAAACAGGAACTTCCAAAAAAGGACTTTCCGACCTCTGAATTTTTAAAAGTCTGGATGTTGTTTGTGAATCACCCTGGAAACGAGTCAGACCCTGAATCAGAGAAGGTCTGGTTTAGACCTGGTTTAGACCTGGTTAGACCTGGTTTAGGACTAAACCAGGACTGAAACAGGACTAATCTTAGACATTAGAGAAAGAGAGAACCCCGAGTCCGTGGAGCAGGGTGTCTGCACAGTGCGATTGGGCGACAGCTGCTCTGAGCCCCACGGGCCGTGGAGCTCTGTGCTGGTCTTTTGTGCCTGTGGTCACTCGCGTGTGTATGGACACACCTCCTGGTCCAGCCTGATCCTGGTTTGTTCCTGTTTTATTCCTGGTTCAGTCCTGGTTCAGTCCTGGTTCAGTCCTGGTTCAGTCCTGGTTCAGTCCTGGTTCAGTCCTGGTCCATCATGTTGCAGGTCACTGTTGGACACTACTGGAGACATCAGTGTTTCCTGCAGCACTTTTATAGTCAAACCGGTCGCCTTGACAACAAGTGGCTCCTGCCTTGACCACGTCTCTCCAAACCACGTGAATCCTCGCAGAAGTTTGGTCTTCACATGAATCTCCACGTCCACTCTGCTCCTCACTTCTTCTCTGTACCACAACTGAAGACCTCACTGACCTGGTTTAGTGTTTAAACCGGTTTGAATCTGGTTTAAACACTAAACTAGGTTCAGTGTTCTTGTTCAGTGTTGTCTCGTGGATCATTCCAGACAAATCCCATCTCCATGGAGACAAGCAGTTGGTGAACCCTCCACCAGAAAAGTTACACAGTGCAGCTTTAAAGGCTCTTTGCTGTTTCCTCCGTGTGTGAGGAAAGTTTTGCCTCTGCACAAATTTATTTACAGTTTTATATCAGCACAGTTGGAGCAGAGGATAAAATGGAGATAAAAACACAACAGTGAGAGTTCAACAGAACAATGACACAAAACACCTCAGTGTGTAAAAGGATTAAAAAACGCTGTGATAAAAATGCGTTAAAACTGCAGAACACGACTCCTCGTAGTTTAAAGTGTTTATAATAAATGAAACGTCTCACCTGTGAAACTCTGTTCTCCGTCTGTAAACGTCCAAAACATCTGTTATTTTTATGTTTTTAATGAAGTTTGTCCCTCCATTTTACCCAGAGCAGTTAAGGGTTTGTTTACCTGTTGCTACGGCGACAGGCGCAGAGCAGTGATACAGAACTGTGATTTGTCTGTTGCCGGAACTACTTGTGCATTATACAGGATTAATGACGGATCTATAATAAAATAATAATAATAATAATAAATAATATAATATATATATATATATATATATATATAATAATAAATATAATAAATAATAATAATACATACATACATACATAAAATAAATAAATAAAACCTGGATAAGCCCCTCCCCCTCTGTCTGTGTCTCTAGTGGACGCTCCAGGTACTGCAGGATTCTCCCACAAAGGCAATGCATGATGGGAATTCAACCTGCCCGTGTTGTTCTTCTGTAGAGAGTCCCACATGTCCCTGTTTCCCCGGGACAGTCCCAGTTTTGAGTCTGTGTCTCTGTCCCACAGATTTATACAAAACCACTGATTTGTCCCAGTTTTATATAAATATAAATGTCCCAGTGTCTTCTGTTTTTGACTAATCTGATCGTGCAACAGTAAAGAGACACAAAAACTGTCATTTGTTTAGGTGAATTACAGAAAATCTGCTTAAAAACGACCAAAACATGAAGAAAATGTGACTAAACCAACTCGTGTTTTGAATAAGTCTTGACTGAGCCGAGTGCAGAACAAACCTCCTTCGTCACAAACTCGTTTAACAATTTAATTATTATTAAACCGAGAATGTCACAGTTTTTGATTTTGAAATTCTGGTCAGTCTATCAAAGATCCTAAAGTGTCTTTGTCAGACTGAACCTCGTCGCTCTGAGTCGCTCTGATTGGTCCAAACGCTCCTCCCGCGCACGTTACGGACGCCGCGCACGTTACGGACGCCGCGCACGTTACGGACGCCGCGCACGTTACGGACGTCACACGGTGGGAGGAGCTCGCCCGGATTCAGGAAGTAAATGCAGAAGAGAAAGTTATTTTTGGGCCCCTGAGCTGATGACACAGACCCTGAAAACAACACGACGCATCTCGAGTTCAACAAAGTTTGATTAGAGTTTTGTGGTTTTAAAGCTGCGTTTGTTTATCCGTCCGTCTCCTGTGACGTCACGTCCACACCTCAACTCTTTTATTTTCCCTGCATTCGATTTTCCTTCTGGATCAGTTTTTCTGAGGAAGTTGCCGAGGGACACACTTGACACGCCTCTTTTCCTGGGACGACATGACTCGGACGTCAGTGGCGGAAAAAGTCGATCGAGCAACGATTCCGAGTCAGAATCCAAGAGGCTCCACCCACTGTGACGTGTAAATCTGAAGTGTTTTTGTTGTGTTTGGAAACTTTGGTAAAAGTGCAGAAATTAAAAATTAAAAATTTAAATAAATTAAAGAGTGTTTTCATAAGATGAGGGAAAAGTCATGATCATAATCCACGTATCCAACACGACAAACAGAAGAAAACACTTCAAACTCGAACGTGACGTCAAATCTGAGATCCAAGTGAGAGTCGCAGGAACGTCAGTTTCGCATTTCCAACTCGGAGAAAAACATGGACACAGTAAAGTGCTGCAGTGATACGAGCGACTGAAACTGCCATTTAAACACCAAGACACAATGAAAATACTTCATACTTAAAAGTGACACTGGGCTCAGTCGTCTTGATTCTATCGCAGGATCTTTGCTCGTTCGTTTTCCTCTGAGTTTTTTTCCAAGTTTCGTGTCAGTGTGACTCAGCGACGTCCTTGGACCTGCGATGGACAAACGAACACATCATAACGTACTGTAGTTAGACATGGGGATTCCAGCAGACTGTAGTATGATGTATTATAAGGTATTTGTGAACCAGGAAGTGCACTGTTAGTATGCTAGTTGTTTGATTTACAGTTTATAAACTCGTGGTGAATAATTCGCACACTCTGACCACTGCTTCAGATGAGCTGGTTCTGTTTTTTCTCGTTTAAAAGAGTCAGGCCCTGCTCCTGTAAAAGCCAGCCCCCCCTCCTGAGCCGCAGCAGAGTGTGGAGCTGCGTCTGTCCCTGTGGTCAGAGCTCCTGTGTCCAGCTCACGAGCGCTTTAATGGACTAATATGATTTGACCACCGCTCCTGAATCCTGCTCCAACATCTCTCCTCCCTCCTCTTCTCTCTCTCTCTTTCTCTCTCTCCTCTTTCTCTCTCCTCTTTCTTCTCTCTTTCTCTCTCTTTCTCTCTCTCCTCTTTCTCTCTCAGTCGTGGGGCCGTCGTTCGGACTGGAGCCAGACCTCCGCTCCTTTCCTCCGGAAAATCCAATCTCGCTCCATCCTTTGGTCCATTACCTGGGCTTTTGTGCTCCCTCGCTTTCTCATTTTACAGAGAAAAACTGCACAATACACTGACTACAGAGAAAGAAAGAAAGAAAGAAAGAGGGAGAGAGAAGAAGGAAGGAGGAAGAGAGGGCAGAAGAGAGAGAAGAAAAAGGAGGAGAAGAGAGAGGAGAGGAGGGAGATGAATGAGGAAGAGAGCCAAGAGCCTCATTATCTATTTTATATATATATATATTTTTTTTGCTCATGGGGCAATTTTTTTTGCTGGTGTGTTGAGAAATGAATATATCGCTCCCTCCATTTTCCAAAATAACATGGTGCTCACAGCATCGTTTTCAAAAAAGTTTTTTATTTTACATCGAGCTTCATAAATCCTCCATCGAGCGTCGTCAGAACTTCACGAGTCTCTGGGCGGAGCTGGATCAGATTCAAACCTGTAGATTTTATTTCATTACAGTTGTAAGTTTTACTCTGTTTAAAATGGTGCATTAGTGAGCGGCTCGCCTCTCCACAGATCTGATACAGCCTCATTGGTCTCTGGTCATAGATATGAAACATCAGCTGTGAAAATGAAACACATGAAAAGAAGAAACACGACTGATGCTCTGATGCTTCATCATCATCATCAGAGCAAAATGGAAACTCTGGAGGCACTTTTGGCGTCGGCTCCTGAAACTCTGTTTATCACTTTACACACAAACAACAAACCAGAGTTTTACACGATCAAACTCTAGACGCAGTTTTCAGGGCCTTTTTACATGAGAAACTTGTGAGTAAAAACAACAGAATATTTGATGGGAAAGTGTCTTTCGTTTTTGTTGATTAAAAACGCAAAAATCAGAAACCTCCATCCACACTGCAGAGATTATAAAAGCAGAGGTGCAGCAGATTTCCTCCTGAAAATGTTCATCCAAACGCAGAATAAAAAGTGAAGACGCGACGCCACTTTTGCATCTTCTGTTCAGACGTCGTCATATAAACATAGACTAAGAAAGTCTCATTTTCAGAGATGAATTTGCCGTTTCTGTGTAAGAGATGAGCACAAACGAAGGGAAATGTCTCTTTTGTCTCTTTTTAATGATACTCGTGTAAACAGAGTCTGAGTCTGAGTTTATATGATCAGCGTCTGAACAGAAAACACAAAAGTGGCATCACATCTTCACTTTTTATTCCACATTTATTCGAGTGTTTTCAGGAGGAAATCTGTGTCCTGTTTGTTTGTGACGTAAACGTGTACACGACCTGAGCACATGTGACCAGAGTTTTGTGTCTTGGGCAGGGCAGACGAAAACACTACAGCACAGGTGTCAAACATACGGCCCGGGGGCCAGAACCGGCCCTCCAAGACCTTTAATCTGGCCCTCGGCTGATTTTCTACTAAAATATTTGAATGATATTTTCTATTAAAACCTTGTTAATTTTCTGTGTTTACAGACAAGTTCATGTTAAAACATTTTGTTGAAATTGCTTTTTTCTTAAAGTTTCAGGTTGTTCATAATATTATAATATTTTGTAAAAGAAAGAGTTCATCAATTCAAAAAGATTTGTGTAATAGATTTGTGTTTCTCTGCACAAATATTTGAACTTATTGTTATTTTTGGGGTTTATATGACATGAGTTTTCTGATCCGGACACTTTGGATCAAAGTCGGTTGGACACGACCCCGGAACAAAATGAGTTTGATTCTCTTGCACAACAGGGAAACTATTCAACTTTTCTACTCTGCAGGTGGTTTCAGATTTTTGTGTTTTTAAGTCCCAAAAACGCCGTCACCGTCTAAACCAGACACGGCAAACTCCAGGGTCCGGATCAGAAAACTCATGTCATATAAACCCCAAAAATAACAATAAGTTGGTAGTCTGGTCTGGTCCTGGCGCTCTGGTCCTGGTCTGGCTCTGGTCTGGTCCTGGTAGTCTGGTCTGGTCCTGGCACTCCGGTCTGGTCCTGGCGCTCTGGTCCTGGCGCTCTGGTCCTGGCACTCTGGTCCTGGCAGTCTGGTCCGGTCCTGGTAGTCTGGTCTGGTCCTGGCGCTCTGGTCCTGGTCCTGGGCTGGTCTGGTCTCTGGTCCTGGCTGGTCTGGTCTGGTCCTGGTGCGCCGGTCTGGTCCTGGCACTCTGGTCCTGGTCCTGGCAGTCTGGTCCTCTGGCGCTCCGGTCCGGTCCTGGCGCTCCGGTCCTGGTCCTGGCACTCTGGTCCTGGCGCTCCTGGTCCGGTCCTGGTCCTGGCAGTCTGGTCCTGGCGCTCTGGTCCTGGCAGCTTCTGGTCCTGGCAGTCTGGTCCGGTCCCGTGGGTCCAGGCCCAGACAGGATGATGGGTGAAGTGCTGCGAGTCATCAGAATCCTGCTGAGTCCACAGAGACGAGCATTGAGCCGTTCCTCCGTCAGATGACCTGAGGAACGCGCACAAACATCACGAGTGCGGCGGGAGCGCAGGGACCGGGAGGAGCGCCGGGTCACGACTCTGCCGCCGGACCCGACCCGGACCCGACCCGGACCCGACCCGGACCCGACCTGCACTGGGAGCGTCCGTGACACTTCCACTCCACATTCTGAAGAGTCTGACTCACACAGACGCTGCGCAGATCGACCTGCAGGGGGCGCTGGTCCTCTGACACCAGACAAACATCACGACCTGAAGATCCACAAGACTCAAGTCCAAAAAAAATGATCAGGATTTTGGTCAAACTCGTATTTTCACAGAATGTTTAGAAACTGATCAAGGTTTTATATTTATGAATGTTTAATTTTTGTTCTGTTTTCAGGTCGAGCCAGAACTAAACCAGGTCTAAACCAGGACTAAACCAGGTCTAAACCAGGTCTAAACCAGGACTAAACCAGGACTAAACCAGGACTAAACCAGGACTGAACCAGGACTGAACCAGGTCTAAACCAGGACTAAACCAGGACTAAACCAGGACTAAACCAGGACTAAACCAGGAACCAGGACTGAACCAGGACTAAACCAGGACTAAACCAGGACTAAAACCAAGGACTAAACCAGGACTAAACCAGGACTAAACCAGGACTAAACCAGGTCTAAACCAGGACTAAAACCAGGTCTAAACCAGGACTAAACCAGGACTAAACCAGGACTAAACCAGGACTGAACCAGGACTAAACCAGGACTAA
The DNA here is from genome assembly GCF_026225935.1 of Boleophthalmus pectinirostris. Taxonomy (NCBI): domain Eukaryota; kingdom Metazoa; phylum Chordata; class Actinopteri; order Gobiiformes; family Gobiidae; genus Boleophthalmus; species Boleophthalmus pectinirostris. The sequence continues at coordinate 41,024,006 of NW_026571447.1, forward strand.
ACCAGGACTAAACCAAGAACTAAACCAGGACTAAACCAGGTCTAAACCAGGACTAAACCAGGTCTAAACCAGGACTAAACCAGGTCTAAACCAGGACTAAACCAGGTCTAAACCAGGATTTAAACAAAGACTAAACCAGGACCAAACCATGATTTAAAATAGGCCTAACCAGGACTAAACCAGGACTGAACCAGGACTAAACCAGGTCTAAACCAGGTCTAAACCAGGACTAAACCCAGGTCTAAACCAGGACTAAACCAGGACTGAACCAGGTCTAAACCAGGACTAAAACAGAACTAAAACAGCACTAAACCAAGACTAAATCAAGACTAAACCAGGCTAAACCAGGACTAAACCTCCTTGTGTCTTGTATTAAAGTTTCAGTAATTTTGTTTCATTTGCTTCAGACTCTCTTTTTTTTTTTTTTTTTTGTCTGAACCTGAGCCTCTGTTTTACTCTCATAATAATATTTGTTTTTGTCAGACGCTGTGGGGGCGGAGTCAGGCGCAGTGTGGGCGGAGTCAGGCGCAGTGTGGGCGGAGTCAGGCGCAGTGTGGGTGGAGTCAGGCGCAGTGTGGGCGGAGTCAGGCGCTGTGTGGGCGGAGTCAGGCGCTGTGTGGGCGGAGTCAGGCGCAGTGTGGTGGAGTCAGGCGCAGTGGGGTGGAGTCAGGCGCTGTGTGGGTGGAGTCAGGCGCTATGGGGGCGGGGCCAGGCGCAGTGTGGGCGGGGCTGAGCTTGTGTACATTCCAGGTGACAGGGGAATGTGGCAGGTCCACCGTGTCCCGTTCTCCGGCGTGTCCCTGCAGGCCCGACCCGACCCAGACTGAAAACACGACCCGATCCTGACGAGGACTCACCTGGGCTTTTGGGGGTTTTTTTATTACATTTTTTAATTAGTTCCAACAAAATAATCATGTTTCAATCATCAGTGTGGATGAAAAGGAGCAGACGCGAGTTTAGAGTTTAACATCTGCTGTTTTTATTCACACAGAGTCAAACGTTTGTCTCACTTCAACAAATCAACGACGTCTTTACACGAAAAACTTTAGAATGAAACACAAAAGTTCATTTCAGACTTAAGACTTTCACTTCATTTCATGTTTGACGATTCCTTTAAACACTTTAAACTTAAACATTTTTAAACACTAACTTAAATCACTTTAAACGAAGTCTAAACCAGGTCTAAACCAGGTCTAAACCAGGTCTAAACCAGGACTAAACCAGGTCTAAACCAGGACTAAACCAGGTCTAAACCAGGACTAAACCAGGTCTAAACCAGGACTAAACCAGGTCTAAAACCAGGACTAAACCAGGTCTAAACCCTAAACCAGGTCTAAACCAGGTCTAAACCAGGTCTAAACCAGGTCTAAACCAGGACTAAACCAGGTCTAAAACCAGGACTAAACCAGGTCTAAACCAGGACTAAACCAGGTCTAAAACCAGGACTAAACCAGGTCTAAAACCAGGTCTAAACCAGGTCTAAAACCAGGTCTAAACCAGGTCTAAACCAGGACTAAACCAGGTCTAAACCAGGACTAAACCAGGAACTAAACCAGGTCTAAAACCAGGACTAAACCAGGTCTAAACCAGGACTAAACCAGGTCTAAACCAGGTCTAAAACCAGGACTAAACCAGGTCTAAAACCAGGACTAAACCAGGACTAAACCAGGTCTAAACCAGGACTAAACCAGGTCTAAACCAGGTCTAAAACCAGGACTAAAACCAGGTCTAAACCAGGACTAAACCAGGACTAAACCAGGTCTAAACCAGGACTAAACCAGGTCTAAACCAGGACTAAACCAGGTCTAAACCAGGACTAAACCAGGTCTAAACCAGGACTAAACCAGGTCTAAACCAGGACTAAACCAGGTCTAAAACCAGGATAATTCAGTCTATTTATTGAATTCTTGATAATCTTCACACACAAAATTAAATCTAAATTTCAGTTTTTTGTTTAGTTTTTTTTATTTCACACTAAATGTTTGTCGTGACGTTTCTGAGCTCACGTGGGTTTGTGTGAAGGTGCTGCCCCCTGGTGGTCGGGCTCTGCTATTTCAAAGATGAAGTTAAATATTTAAACTTTTACAAACACATTTATTTTTCTACGTTTGATTTGATTTTACAGGTTTGGTTTTCTTTCTGTTGTGAGTTTGTTCTTTACTTCAACGACAAATACAATTTATTACGTTTTGAAAATCTAATGATAAAATGCAAATATTTGTTTTTCAAAATTCTTCATGGTGTTTCTCCTCTGAAGGATTTTGTCTCATCGAGTTCTGAAAAAATGTCTCGAGGTTTAGTCCTGGTTTAGACCTGGTTTAGTCCCGGTTTAGACCTGGTTTAGTCCTGGTTTAGTCCTGGTTTATATTAAAACACTAAAACAGTAGAACTTGCCTTAAAGCTACAAGAAACAATTTTGCACAACATGGTTCTTTAGAAATAAATCCACAAACTCTTTTTAATGTTTTTTAATGATTTTTTATTTGTTCTGAGGCTGGAGTTCATCTTGTCCGTGGCTCTGTTCCTGCGCCTCCTCCTCCTCCTCTCTCCTCTGAAGACGTAACAAAAGAGGTGGGATTGAAGGAGACCCTCCTCAATCAGTTTTCCTTCCATCGTCCGACTGTCAGTACCCCCCGTCCCCCGAGTACTCTGCACTGTTCGGCCCGTCACCACAGTGAGAGACCTGTCCCCGACCCAAAGGCGCAGGGACACGACCCTCTCGTTCACCGGGTTGAACTGGTTTAGACCAGGACTAAACCAGGACTAAACCAGGACTACACCAGCACTAAACCAGGACTAAACCAGCACTAAACCAGGACTAAACCAGGACTACACCAGGACTAAACCAGGACTACACCAGCACTAAACCAGAACTACACCAGCACTAAACCAGGACTAAACCAGGTCTAAACCAGGACTAAACCAGGACTAAAACCAGAACTAAAACCAGGACTAAACCAGGACTAAAACCAGAACTAAAACCAGGTCTAAACCAGGACTAAAACCAGAACTAAAACCAGGTCTAAACCAGGACTAAAACCAGGACTAAACCAGGACTAAAACCAGGACTAAAACCAGGACTAAAACCAGGTCTAAACCAGGACTAAAACCAGGACTAAAACCAGAACTAAAACCAGGACTAAACCAGGACTAAAACCAGAACTAAAACCAGGTCTAAACCAGGACTAAAACCAGGACTAAACCAGGACTAAAACCAGGACTAAAACCAGGTCTAAAACCAGGTCTAAACCAGGACTAAACCAGGACTAAACCAGGTCTAAACCAGGATAATTCAGTTTATTTATTGAA
>NW_026571447.1:41034814-41049814 GCF_026225935.1 Boleophthalmus pectinirostris
GACAAAACAGAGGGGGAAGAGAGTCTAGAGGAAAGAGAGAGAGACTGAGGAGAGAGTGTGAGGAGTAGAGAGAGAGAGAGAGGAAGTTCTCACCAGACATGGAGCTCGACAGGGTCCAGAGACGATGGTGAAGATTCCAGACACAGTGAACTGAAACACGACACGAAATATTTAAATTTAAATTTTAATTCGACAAACAGAAGATGGAAATGGACAAACTCACGACGCCGCCGAGCCAGTACGCCGCCCACAGACCCGCCACGTCTCCAGGACGAACGTGAGTGCGCCCAGGACCCAGGCCCACGTTCACCAGGCCCACCAGGATCTGCATCACCTGAAACACACAAGAACATCAGAGGAGAACATCAGACAAGAACATCAGAGGAGAACATCAGAACATCAGAAACATCAGAGGAGAACATCAGACAAGAACATCAGAGGAGAACATCAGAACAGGAGAACATCAGAAGAACCAGCTCCACCAAAATCTGCAACACCTGAGACACAGAAGAACATCAGAGGAGAACATCAGACCAGCCCCACCAAGATCTGCAACACCTGAGACACAGAAGAACATCAGAGGAGAACATCAGACCAGCCCCACCAAGATCTGCATCACTTGAGACAAGAACAGAAAACCAGGGAAGAACAGTAGAGAAGAACATCAGAGAAGAACAGCAGAGGAGAACAACAGAGGAGAACATCAGACCAGCTCCACCAGGACCTGCATCACCTGAGACAGAGAACAGGGTCAGACTGTGATGTACAGAGGTCCACAACATTAGAAGATCAGACAAGAATGACAGAACCCCAGACCAGAACATCAGATGAGGACTTCACAGAAGAACATAAGGCAAGAACATCAGTCATGAAAATCTCATAAAAATGAGACCTACCCCCAGAACCGAAGCAACACACAGCTGCATCTCTGCTACCGTCTGAGGAGCACCCAGAGGAGCCCAAGGAGAACCACAGGAGCCCTGATGGGAACCAAAGGAGAGCAGTGCTTCCTCAGGAAACTTTTAGAGAAGAGACTGGTCGTTCTGTGACCCCTGAGCAGAGTCAGAAGAGCAGGTTCAGAGGAGCAGATTCCAGAGGAGCAGGTTCAGAGGAGCAGGTTCAGAGGAGCAGGTTCAGAGGAGTAAACTGGAGCAGGTTGTGGAGTCGACTGGAGGAGCAGGAGCAGAGGTATGAGGAGAACAAACAGAAGAAGGACAAATATGCAGTTTTATCAGCGCTCTCGGTCACATGAGGCTTTTGTCTGGTTTTCTGGAGTTTTCATCTCAAAGAAAAGAAAACACTTGTAGTAATTCTGCTCTAAAAAACTCTGATGTTGGGGAAAGTATCGACTCATGACACATGTTCGAGCAGCAATATTCCAGAAAATACCAATATTTCAATCTATAATCTATCATATATAAACTTGGATCTGAACACACAAACTGTATTTAAACCCATAAATGTGAGAAGATCTGGGACTGGAAAACGTGCACAGCTTTGACTCACTAAGGTTGAAATTTATTGGCACAACATTTGGGACAAGTTCTATGGAGTAAGAAGCTGTCAAAAATATTCGTGAGCATAAAATAGAAATCCGTGCATATTTGGCTGTAGTTGCGCATAAAATAAATATTTGTAAACTCTCAAATGAGTCCAGTCGAACATAAAATATATTGTGTGTATTTTATCCATCAGAATACGAATTGAAAAATTACAACGTCATGAATTACAATCACCAAATGAAAATTTACGATTACACTTTCATCAGTACGAATACGAATTCACAGACGAAATTTTACTGTCAAAAATACGTCATCACTTCACAGACATTATTCATCGAGCAGAAGAAACATCGATCAAGATCAAGACTGAGCAGCTCAAGTTTGTATCAGAGTAAAAACAGAGTAAAAGCACAAGAAGCTACAACAGAACAACAAGTGGGTTAATTAAAATCTATCTATTGGACCTGATGAGGCAAAAACAAACAAACAAACATATTTTTATTATATTATATTTTCATGTCGAGAAATCATTCAGTGTGGAATATTTACATTTGCACACCTGCTCTAAACTTAAGAAAACTCTTTGTGTAATCTTATCTAAACACAGGTTTACTAAAAAAAAAAAAAGAAAGGGTCACAACAGTTCAAAGCTCTGAGGATAAAAAAGGATTTTTTTTTTTTCCCCCCCCCCATTTTTTTATTATTATTATTACAGAAACATAAGACAAAACAACAAAGGTAGATACAGTATACGGATAAAAGAAAAGTTATTGTTATTATTAGTAGTAGTATTATTAGTATTATTATTTACTTATTTATTCATTTATAATTACAGAAACATAACTGATAAAAGATAAGGATTTTTTTTTTTTTTTCACACCATTTAAAAAAAAATTATTATAGAAACATAAGAACAAGACAAAACAACAAAGGTAGATACAGTATACGGATAAAAGAGAAGTTTTATCATTATTATTATTATTATTTTATTATTATTATTATTATTATTACAGAAACATAACCGATAAAAGAGAAGGATTTTTTTTTTTTTATACATATATAATAAAAGAGAAGGAGCAGAGAACGGAAACCACGCCGTGACGTCACCGGAGAGCACGTGATCGCAGACCTGGAAGAGGAAGTAAACAGCGGCGGTCAGCTGACACCGCTACAGACTTTTGCAAGCTGTTTGTTTTTTCTCGGGACTCGGAGGTTTTTTTTGGTTTTTGTCGCGGCCGAAATGTTACGACCGAAGGCTCTGACCCAAGTCCTGAGCCAAGCCAACACCAACGGGGTCCAGAGCACGTTGTGAGTTTAACTACGACAATAACATCATATTTAACACTTTATAACGCTGTAATTTGTGCTCCAACCGCTCATAAAAGGTCTTTTGTTTATCTGACCTTGTAATATTTAAATTCGTGCAGTTTTATGGAAGAAAAAACGATTAACGTCCTTGAAAAAGTTCTTAATGTCGTGTCCTCCTCACAGACAAAATACAGATGATGTTTTGTTCGTCGATCTGTATATTCGCACTATTGATGTAACAATAACCAAAATATCGTGGTATCGTATCGTTAGAAGTCTCACAATAATAGTAATAATAGTTCCTTTGCTTAAATGTAATGTATTTTAGTAGGAACAGCTAATAAACATCGGGAACTACATTTCCCATGATTCATTTCAGCGCAGAAAACATGAAGAAATGTGTTTTTTATTTGAATTCTTGAGATTCTGACGGGGTGTGCAAAAATATCGATATATCGTATCATTTAATATGATGATACAGTATCGATATATCGCCAAGAGTATTTTTGGGTATGTTTTACTGCATTATATTGTCACAACGCTACAGTTTTTTTTGCTTGTTTAGCGGAAGGACGCTCATTTATGCGACACATTTGACATTTTCACTGTTTTGAGGATTAAATGTTTGTGTTTCATATGAACTTTGCACAAGAAGTGATTTAACAAAAACTTATAGTATCACAGGCATGATTTAGACTTTATTTTTTATCGAACTGTATCGAATCAATTTGAAATATATCATATGTCCTATGCATGATGCAGACGTGTTATTATTTGCCAAAAGTAGTTTTAAAAAAATAGGGCTTGACAACTTTTGAGGATTGTCTCTAAGGACCAGTTCAAGTGGGGGGGGCAGAGGGATCTAACTTGAGTGACAGAGCTGCAGACACAGCAGAGCTTCCAGTTATCTTCAGCTGCAGAGTATTAATGGGCCTAACTAACTGTGTCTGTTCATGACTGTTTTTACTCTGTGTGTGTGTTTAGGCTCCTGAACAGCGAGGGTTCTCTGTTGGCGTACTCGGGGTACGGGGACACGGACGCCAGAGTCACCGCCGCCATCGCCAGCAACATCTGGGCGGCGTACGACAAGAACGGGCACCAGGCGTTCAACGAGGACAAGCTCAAGTTCATCCTCATGGACTGTATGGTGAGAGTCTGACGGGTTCAACATCACACAGACTTTAAAACATGTTCTAATGTTTCCTTCTCAAAAACCGAGCTGGAGTTGTGTTTGTTTCATTCACATGTTTGAGTAACTCTTTATTATTCGTCTGTCTACATTTCCAAAGTTCAAAACGCTCTGTTCCACCTTGTGATGTCATGAAAAGATAGATTTCGAGTTCCTTTTACCTTTAGGCTCTGTTCACACTGCAGCCTGAAGTGACCCAAATCCGATTTTTTGGCCCCTATGTTCCTGTATCTGATCTTTTAATGTCAGTCTGAACCACACAGATCCGATTTTTTCCAACATGTGACCCAGGACACTTGGATCTGTGCTCCTGAAACTGATCCATATCTGATCTTTAACATGTGACTTCAGTGTGAACGGTCAGGTCACATTCATCCACCTACACGTCATCAACAAGACACAAACGTACACAAACGTTCTTCTCGTCAGACGAAAATTGAAAATCTCTGTCCCACACAAAACACCACCACCAAAAACCTGGTCCTTCTCCTTCTCAATCTCCTCCTTAAAACAAGTCAGTTGTTCATGTTGTGGCTCCGGTACGAGAGGAACTTTAAAATCTCCAGGTGCTCGATGCTGCGTCCATGTTTGTTCAACTTGTGTAAACACAGAGACGCTCGCTGCGGTTGACGTCGTCGTGTCTCCAGTGTCACATGTGGGACACTTTTGGACCGTTTAATGTTCACACTGGAGTCACATACAAGTCACATTTAACTGGAAATGTGAACGACCTCGAAAAAACATCGGATTTCACAAAAAAATCCGAATTGAGCGTTAAACCTGCAGACTGAACGTAGACTTAGTTCAGTAGAGATCGGCTGAAATGATCCAGATGATTCTAGTGAAGATGTGTGGAGTTTAAAAACACAGTGGAGCACTTCTTTTTGAAAAAAGAACTCAGCCTAAATGTGCAGGTTTGTGTTTTAAACGTGTGAATGAAACAAAAACACAACTGCAGGTCTGTGTGTGACGAGGAAACAAAAAAGAAGAAAACCTAAAACGTTAACAGTAAAATTCAATTAATTTTATTTAATATTAGGTTTTATTCATATTATTTTAGATGACACACATTCATTCATAATCAAACACAGACAAATACATTTTTTTTCTATTTTATTGGTAATCATATCTCATACTAGTACAGACCTGGGCGTTGTCCAGCTCCACATTCGGCCCTTTGCTCGACTCTGACTGGACCATTTAAGATCATTTGGAACGACAAAATAAACACAATTTATCATTTGACCTCATGCCTGAATAATTAATGACAATGACAAAGTTTGGCTCCTCACTCTTTCATTTCTTAGTCCGAACATAATCCGTGGGTGGGCAAACTTTTTGTCTCGTGGGTCTAAAATTTGACGGAAAAACAAGACCAGGAGCAAACGGATGGAGTTTTTTGGTGATCCACCTCAAAAGAGAAAAAAAATATCCCATAACTGAAAATCATTTTATTTATTTATTTAAAAAGGGACAATGCACATTAGTCAACATCAAAACAATGTAAATGTGCCCGAGTTTGCTGATAAGAGCTCGTTTGCATCGGTCGTCCCTTTGCCAAATGTTAAAAAGACATCGTAAAAGAAAATACACTTAAAAGTTACACATCAAAAATGACACAAATGTACAATAAGATTACAAAAATACAATAAAACTTTTTTAGCATCCTGAGCATTACAACAAAATCTCTGTCTTTCAAGTCCCAAGATATTTACTATTTATTGAAATGACTTTTAAAACACTGAAAATTATTATTATTATTGTTCATGTTCGGCGGGACGGGTTAAAAAGATTAAAGGGCCTCATATGTCCTGACCTCTGACATAAACTCTTTCCAGTCAAAACAATAAGATTTACTGATTTTTATAAAGAAATTCATTTAATATTATGCAAAATTGAGTTGAGCCTTTTGGCCTCCACAATATTTTCTGTTTCTCATGTGGCCCCATGGAAAAAAATAATTGTTCACTCCTTCATTAGAAGTTCGTCTGTGCATGTTGTAGTACTAGAACATGACCACTAGATGTCACCATTTCTACGCTTCAGCAAATTTGAGCTTGTTTTGTTTTAAGAAATGAGAAATTCTAACACAGCATCACAGACATTTGAGTTTTTTGAGTTTTAAACAGGTAAATTGGCGATTTTCAGAGTCTAGAACGATGAGGAAACATTAGAACAGATCAGAAAATATGGGCCTTTTAAATGAAAACCTAAAACCTTAACAGTAAAATTCCCTTTTTTAATTTAATATTATTGTTGTTGTTGTATTTGTAATCAAATACACACACAAGTACAAGTTTTTGGGTGTTTTTTTGTTTTGTTTTTTTACCATTTTATTGGAAAGTGTCATTCAAAGTCAAACCTGCATGTTGTAGTATTAAAACATGACCACTAGATGTCACCATTTCTACGCTTCAGCAAATTTGGGCTCGTTTTGTTTTGAGAAATGAGAAATTCTAACACAGAATCACAGACAGTTGAGTTTTTAACAGGTAAACTGGCAGTTTTCAGAGTGTTGAATGTGATGATGTCACACTCTCAGCCGGCTTTTCCATTTTTAATAACATTTAATACTTTGTCATGAAATATCCAGATCTTAAATGTAATCTTTTTTATCGGTGACTGAACCCATTAACTTGCTTTGTTGCTTTAAAAAAAACACAACTCCAGGTCTGAAACGACATCAGAACAGATCAGAAAATATGGGCCTTTTAACTTAAAATGTTAACAGTAAAATGTCCTTACTTTATTTAATATTAAACTTTATTCATATTATTGCAGTCGTAATCAAATACACACACAAATACAAGTTGTTGTTGGGTATTTTTTTGTTTTTTTTTACCATTTTATTGGAAAGTGTCAAAGTTAAACCTCTGTGCATTTTGTAGTACTAGAACATGACCACTAGATGTCACCATTTCTAAGCTTCAGCACATTTGAGCTCGTTTTGTTTTAAGAAATTAGAAATTATGATTATAATCACAGACATTTGAGTCACTGAAAACCCAAACATAAATTTTAACAGCTAAATAACCAAATAAATACATTTATATTTGATATTTGGTGATGTAATGTCATGTTTATTATTGAAATTTAAGTTCTGAGGCTGAAAAGAAATTGTTTGTGAATATTTTTGTCTTATAACTTTGCTTTCAGGATAATGTACGATGTGATTGTTTAATCTGGACACTTGTCTGTTGTTGTTTGTTCGTTCTTGTGGTGGACAGGAGGGCAGAGTGGCCATCACGCAGGTGGCCAACCTTCTGCTGTGCATGTACGCCAAAGAGACGGTGGGCTTCGGGATGCTCAAGGCAAAGGTACAGTCTGTCCTCGGAACAAACCCTCAGTCTGCTCGGTTAAGAATAGTAACATTTTTATTTTTTTTTTTTTACTTTTTGCTTTATCTCCATATATTTATTCTAGGCTTATTAAGTGTCGTCATGTCCAGAGTTGGGAAAGTTCATTTTCTACATCAACTAGTTCAAAGTTCAGTTCACAAATTTCAAAATAATTCGTTCGATCATACTTCATAATTGTTTATAGTTAATAGTTCGTCCGTAGTTTCTAGTTCATTGTTTGTTTTTTAATATGTTGCTGGGAGTGATTATTTTTCAATATCGTCACCAAAGTCCAAATAAAATTGATTATTTGTTTATCAGCAGAGTGGAGAAAGAGTGCAGAAAGCTCCACTGTCTTTTATTTATTTATTTATTTATTTTGGACGTACAACATGACAATTAAAATAAAAAAAACACGCTATATAAAAAGCAGGTGCCAGAAGACGCAAAAAACCCAAAAGGGTGAATTATTAAAGTCTCCACCTTCTGAATACATAAAAAAAAAATCAACATTATCGCTGTGCATTAAAAAAATAATAAAAAAATTAAAAATGACTTTTAAACACCTTGGATTAAATTCATTTGATTCAAACACGGATTAAAACACAATGAAACATCCACAATCGAACGATTATCAAACATCATCATGAAATATGAAACATTTCCTCAAACTCTTTTTAAACAGTCACTAAACAGACGTGAAAACTGCTCCAGAATTTATCGTAGAGGCAATTCACACACGAACGATAATAAAAATGTCGTTAGAGACACACCTATCCCCGCCCCCGAGAGTCACACCTGTCCCTGCCCCCAAGAGAGACACACCTGTCCCCGCCCCCGAGAGAGACACACCTGTCCCCGCCCCCGAAGAGTCACACCTGTCCCCGCCCCCGAGAGCGACACACCTTTCCCCGCCCCCTGAGAGATACACACCTGTCCCCGCCCCTGAGAGATACACACCTGTCCCCGCCCCCTGAGAGATACACACCTGTCCCCGCCCTCTGAGAGATACACACCTGTCCCCGCCCCCTGAGAGATACACACCTGTCCCCGCCCCCTGAGAGATACACACCTGTCCCCGCCCCCTGAGAGATACACACCTGTCCCGCCCCCTGAGAGATACACACACTTGTCCCCGCCCCTGAGAGATACACACCTGTCCCGCCCCTGAGAGATACACACCTGTCCCCGCCCCCTGAGAGATACACACCTGTCCCCGCCCCCTGAGAGATACACACCTGTCCCCGCCCCCTGAGAGATACACACCTGTCCCCGCCCCCTGAGAGATACACACCTGTCCCCGCCCCCTGAGAGAGTCTGAAATGTTGAAATCCTCCAAGACAGTGACCTGATCCAGACAGAACAGAGACTCTTTCTGCAGGAGCGTCAGGTGTTTTGTTTCAGCGACGCTGGGGGCTCGTGTTGTTGCCAGATTGAATGTTTTTCCTCTAAATATCGCTGCTCTTTACAGTGAGTTTAGCCGAGTTTTCACCTGGAACACTATAGAAATCTGACACTCCTAAAGAACGAAGGTAAACAGAAGCTCGTGTCGTTCACAGACTCACAGTTCGTTCATCAGGCAGAGATACAGAGAGTTCAGTTCACGTTCACGCAAAATATGAAAATAGTTCATGAATGCTGAAGACTGATGCATCCAAAAACTTTAAAATACACTCTAGGCTGCAGCAACAGAACTTCCGGGGCAAATAAACTTGAGAGAATAAAATGTCAAAGTTAAAATAGGCACCGAGACAGTTTTTTGATTGGTGTGTGAAATAGAGTGTGTGAAATCCCTCGGTCGTCCAGGTAGGAAATTCATTTTTGAACTGGACAAGAGTTTATTAGTTTATTATTTACAACTCCATTCTCAAACTTAAATCAAAATAAATAAGAGAACAGCAGGTGTAGTCAGGTCAGGACCAGAGGTGTGGAAGTTTCATTATGACCTGAATGATTCTGTTAATAAAACCCCAGACTCAGTGCAGATGAACAGGCTGAGCTACAAACACAAACTGCAAACAAGTAGGAGCATTCCAGAGTAGTTTCAGTGTAGTTCCAGTCCAATCCATTTTATTTCTGTTGCATATTTCACAAACAGTTTCCAAAGTGCTGCACAAATATATAATAATAACAACAATAATAAAATGATAAAATAAACAACTAAAATAATCACACTAGTCTTAAAATAATAAAACCAGTTAAATAAAATAAGAGCAAAATCATAGAATAAAAAAATTAAAACCAATAAAATACATAAAAAAAAATAAATAAAAAAAATAAAAATCAATAAAATACATATAAAAAATAAATAAAACCAATAAAAAAATAAAATATATATATATATATATATATATATATATATATATATATATATATATTTTTTTTTTTATAAATTTTTGAAATTAAAACAAAAAAGCACAGTAGTTATTTAGCTCCTTCTTCAGACAGATTTAAGGAAGTGTCACCAGAGTCTGACCAGAACTGAAGAAGCAGCTTGGACGAACTGAGAAACGTTTTCAACCAAATAAACTTCTGTCCGGTCGACAAACTGAATTTTCTCCTTTACCATTGAAAATAGAGCTCGAAATCAGTTTTTTTTTTTTTTTTTTTACACTAATATGGAATAATGAAATAACAAACTCTTTTTCCATTTTATTGTTTGTCATTCTTTATACGTTGAGGAGTTTTCGTGTGTCTGATCTCGTCGTAACTCTGTGTGTGGTGTTGTTCCGTGTGTGTCCAGGCGGAGGCGCTGGTGCAGTACCTGGAGGAGCCTTTAACGCAGGTGGCAGCGTCGTGAACGTGACCTCGTGTTTGGGACCAATACGCCTCCGCCGTCAGATGAGAGAGACAGATGAGTGCGCTGCTGGAGGAGGACGCGGCGGCGGCGGCGGCGGCGGCGGCGTTGGAGTTTCTGTGTGACGTGTGTAAATAAGAATAATAAGAGTGTTTTCTATGTTAACAATAAAATGTACGGATTTGATTCACATCTGAGGCTCTAATTTCATATTTACTGATGTTTCGATACTGAGGAATAGATAGATAGGAATAGATACTCGATACTGATACCACGATAATAATTTTTTTTTAAAACTCTTTCTTTAGAAAATATAATTAAATTTGCACATTAAATGGTCGAACTTTCTTTTCTAATCCCATGCGTTATGTCTGTTAATCCCCTAGTGGTCCAGGACTAAACCAGGTCTAAACCAGGTCTAAGCTAGGACTAAATCAGGTCTAAACTGGAACTAAAATAAACCAGATCTAAACCAAGTCCAACCTAGGACTAAACCAGGTTTAAACCAAGTCTAAACCAAGTTTAAACCAGAACTAAACCAGAGCTAAACTAAACCAGGACTATAAATCAAGTCCAAACCAGGTCTAAATTAGGTCTAAACCACAACTAAACTAAACCAGATCTAAAACAAGTCCAACCTAGCCAGGTCTAAACCAGAACTAAACCAGGACTAAACCAGAACTAAACCAGGACTAAACCAGGACTAAATCAGATCTAAATCAGGTCTAAACCAGGTCTAAAGCAGGACTAAACCAGGTCTAAACCAGGACTTGTTCTTCTTCTTGTTCGAGTGGTCACACGGACAGAGATCATCCACGTCGAACAAACATGGGGAGCATTATTTAGTTTGTTTACTTTATTTAAGGTCACTTTATTATCACTTATTTTCTGTATTATATTTATTATTTTCCTTCTTGTTACTTTGATTAAGTGAGTAGTTTTAGTTAATTATTTAGTGTAATTCAGTTCAGTTTTAGTGGCTCCTCATATATTTAATTATAACTTAGTTTTGTTCTGTTCAGTTTGATTTCAGTTACCTCAATTTGGCTCCGCTTTTTGTTAATGATTTGAGCCTTTGTTTACATCTTTTTTGACTTATTTTTTTCTTTTTTGTCCACTACAAGTGCAAAGGTATAATTCAGAAATCCCTTTGCGAGGCACAATTTAGTTTAAAATTTATATAAATTGCAAAAAATCTAAGCTACATTTTGGTTTAAAGACTTGAAATGACTTGAAGCTCAAAGCAGACGACTTGGGACTTGACTTGGACTTGAGGTCAGCTTTGTTATTGTATTATTTTGTGATTTGTGAGCTCTTGTGTCCAAATAATTTCACTTACGGATCAATAAAAGTCTAAATCTAAATCTAATATTCATTCCGTCCCTTTAACGACAACATTAAACACATTTATGTATTAAAAAATAACAAAAAAATAAATTAAATAAATAACATAACGTTTTACAGGTGCAACAATTTCATATTTTCTTTGACACAAACCATAAATAATAAATATAAATTAAAATAATATTAAAATAAAACTCGTGTCCCGTGTCGTTTTTGCCTCGTCACCCTCGAACGCAGCGCGGACACAGATTGCGGTCGCCATATTTTATTTACATCGCCATATTAAACGCAGGAGCCACATCACCTGTTCGCCCGGCGCGCTGACGTCACGAGTGGCAGCGGCGCGGGCCAATGGGAGCGCGCGCCGGTCCAGGTGTCGCGCTGCCATTGACCAGTAGGGACAATGCGGCGGGGCGGGACCAGTGCGGGGCGACGGACACGGACACGGAGACGGAGACGTGCCGCGGACGAAGCTCGGCGAGCGGGTTTGAGATGTCGGAGAGGCCCGTGTGTGTTTGACGTGTCGTGGACGTGTCGTGGACGTGACGTGGACGTGTTTTTGGGGTTTTTTTTGCGGTGCACTTTTTTGCGGGGCAACGGCGCATTATGACGGGCAGAGACGAGGACTACGACTACCTGTTCAAGGGTGAGTGCGGTTCCCCTGCCCCCGTGCGTCAGGTCGGAGGGAGGGGCGTGCGGCAGGTGCAGGGCCCGGGGGACAGGTGCAGGGCCCGGGGACAGGTGCACGAACCGCAAACTGGAGAAAGAACATGGACGACTTGTGTTTATTTTGGTGGGATTTAAAGTGACATACTTCAGGAAACGCAGAGCTAATATTAGCTTAAAGATCGTACGGTACATTACGTAAAATTGACTTTAGTGAGCTTTAAATCGCGTTCTAATGTTGTTAAATCAGAAAAACAAGACCTGGAGTTGTGTTTTGTTTCATTCACACATGTTTGAGTTACTCTGTCTACACCTCCAAAGCTCAAAACGCTCGGTTCCACCTTGTGATGTCACGTAGAGCTACACAACAAACCGTAGTGTTAAAATTGACTCTCAGAATCAGTTTTAACATTAACATCTTAACGTTTTAACGGACAGGGACATAAACTACAAACTAGAGAAAGAACATGGACGTCTTGTGTTTTTTGGTGAGATTTAAAGTGGCATACTTAAAAAAACGCAGATTTTGGCTAATATTAGCTTAAAGATCGTACGGTACATTACGTAAAATGTTCTCTCGTGAAGTTTAAATCGTGTTCTAAAGTTGTTAAAATCTCAAAAACAAACCTAGAGTTGTGTTTTGTTTCATTCACACATGTTTGACTCTGTCTGCATCTCCAAAGCTCAAAAGCTTAGCTACACTAGCTAAAAGTGGAGTGTTAAAATTGACTCTCAGAATCAGTTTTAACGTTAACATTTTAACAGGGACAGAGCTCCAAACTAGAGAAAGAACATGGATAACTTGTGTTTATTTTGGTGGGATTTAAAGTGGCATACTTTTAAAAAAACACAGATTTTCGCTAATATTAGCTTAAAGATCGTACGGTATATTACGTAAAATTGACTTTTGTGAGTTTTTGTGAGGTTTAAAGTAGCTCTTTATTAGTCTGTCTACATCTCCAAAGCTCAAAACGCTCAGTTCCACCTTGTGATGTCACATAGAGCTACACTAGCTAAAAGTGGAGTGTTAAAATTGACTCTTAGAATCAGTTTTAACATTTTAACATTTAACAGGGACAGAGCTCCAAACTAGACGACTTGTGTTTATTTTGGTGGGATTTAAAGTGGCATACTTAAAAAAAACGCATATTATCGCTAATATTAGCTTAAATATCCATTACGTAAAATTGACTTACATGAGTTTTAAGTCATGTTCTAATGTTGTTAAGCTACACAGCAAAACGTGGAGTGTTAAAATTGACTCTCAATCATTTGTAACATTTTCTGAGTGTTTATATGAGTCCAATCTGTTTTAGAGTTAATTAAACATTTTTTTTTGGAAATGTTAATCAAGTAACACTGGACCAAAGTTCCTGTTTAACCCAAAATCAAGAGTTAGATTAAAACGGGATGTAACAAGAACTGAAATATCATGATATCGTATCGTCAGAAGTCTCACAATAATATCGAATTGTAAGTTCCTTCGCTTAAATGCATTGTTTTTTAGTAGGAACGGCTAATAAACATCAGAAACTACATTTCCCATGATTCATTTCAGCGCAGACAACATGAAGAAATATGTTTTTTACTTAAATTCTTGATATTCTGATGGTAATTCACACAAAATATGTCCTATCTACAGTTATATCAACCTCTCCAAAATATTGCAATAAATATCGTAAATATCGAGATTTGGTTATTGATACATCCCTAATATGAAATTTTAGAGAGTAAACAGATAACACTTTGTAGAGTTATCCTGATTTAACTAAACAACACAGAGGAGTTTTATTTTGACACTTTGAGTTCATTTAAGATGAAATTATGAACAAAACTGGTTCAAACTGGTTCTACTCTGGCGGGAGTTTGAAGTGGTGGGAGGAGACAAATTAACACTAAGAGAAGTTGAATTAACACTAGAGGAAGCTGAATTAACTTTAGTCATATCAACTCTGGCAAATAACCCCAACTCCAACCCCCATTTAACATTCAAATAGTTAAAATAACACTTTTTTTTTAGGTTAAAAACAACACTGAAATATTTTACTCTGACATTTTAACCCTCCAGTTTTTGCTGTGTAGGTTTTTTCAAGTACCGTTTTGTTCAGGAGACAATTCCAGGGCTGAAATGATCCAAATGATTCTAGTGAAGGTGTGTGGAGTTTGGAAACACAATGGAGCACTTCCTGTATAACCGTGTGACATCACGAAGCGGAACAGAGTGTTTTCTGTTTGAGAGAAAAACTCCTACAGCCTGAATGTGCAGGTGTGTTTGTGTGTTAAACAAGGAGGAAACAGAACACAACTCCAGGTCTGTCTGTGACCAGGAAACGAAAAAAAAAAAAAAAAAAAAGACTTAAAATGTCGTAAAACGGACTTTTTAAAGAAATCTAAAACCGTGAAACTCCAGGACACACGGGCAGAGACGAGTTTTCCGTGGAATATTCCAGGTTCAGTGTGTCCAGACTCACTGAGGCCTGTCACGACAACAACTTTTAACGTTCCACACCACTGGAAATAAACAACACAAAACCCCAGAGCAGATTTAAACCATAAAAACTGTTCTAAATGTACAAAATAAAAAATAAAAAATCCTGATCTGTAATAAACAAACAGCAGAATCAAACTGTTTAGTGCTTTAGTTTGCATCTGTAATGAGTCACAGAAGTTATTAATTCAACATTTTACAGCTTGAATCTGAATATATAGATAAAAAATAAAGGAAAAGAGAAAGTGCACACGATAAACACCGACCCCCAAAACCAGATTTCAGTTTTCGGTCACTGACAGATCGGTCCTGACAGGCCTGGTCACGGTGAGTCATTCAGTCTGGTTTGTTTAACACAGAGACAGGCC